>NC_133487.1:10112891-10288094 GCF_025370935.1 Choristoneura fumiferana | reverse complement strand
GGACTACTCTCTTCCGAAATATTTATGCGTAGGAGTAGTTAAAAGCAGCTAATTAATATGCGCCTAGTCCAACAGAACGTTGAAATTGTAAATAATAAAGACTTATATTTATAGGACCGCCACACGCTGTGCAGTGCACCCCACGTAGGCGAATACGAATGAACCCTCTTTAATTTTGTACGCTTGCGCAAGAGGGCAGTCATTGCCAGTGCTATATCGCCCCTAGGCGACAAAAGCGAGTAGCCAACGATGCTCGAATCAAGTCGTACGCCATTTTTGTTTTTGAAATCCTAAAAGTTAATTTCTTTCAACTTGTGAACTATCGTCTGTTGCAATGTGCTATTGGAGTGTCACGTGATTGTCAAATTAAAAGTGTATTTTCGTCAAAATGCCCATTTTAGTTTGATTCCCAACATAGAAATGGTAAATATCGATTGATGTTTTGCGGCCATTGTTTTTGTTGCGTACTATGTTGTATTTAAGTTGTAGATCACATAGTTCGGTTTTTTTTATTACGTGCATGTACCACATTATTTCTTAATCAACATAAAGTATTCTACACACTTGATTATATAGGAACCTAAACGTAGACTAGACTACATTCAAGTTGCGACGACGCAGCAATCGGTTGTAATAAATAAAATCAATAGGTACTTTGTAAAGAATGACAAATGTAAACAATGGTTTTTTAAGTACATATTTTGTTCGAAGGCAATTAAAATTAAGGTTTCAACTGTTACCCACATAACTAGCAATTATTAAAATAATTCCCACGTACTCATAATATTCCTGTTGATAACTTTATCGATCGTTCGTCGTTGGATACAGTATACGCTTGTGTTTTGTTTTTGTCCAAATTTCTGCACAATCAAACCACTGTGCAATATTGTACGGAGTTTATTTCGTTAATGTTGAACAGAGATAAGATAAAACTAGTTATTAAAAAAATTCAAAAACATGTCTGTGTAGTAAAAAAAAATGTTTACATAGTGTAAGTAGGTAGGTACCATCAGCCAAATAAGTGGTCTATCAATTTTTAAACAAATTCCTATCAAATGAATATGTCGCTAAAGTCGAACTTTCAAGTTGAGAGACACGTTTATTGGCATTATTGTTTTATGACATGCAAAAGATCATCAACTTTAGGGTGGTACACCACATATTTGGCTGATGGTACCTATTGTACGCAAGTGCAAGAGTTCGAAAGTATTTTTTTAAGTTAGGGTTAAAGAAAAATTGATTGCGTCCGTTGGGTGCATGCGCACTGAGTGCACTTAGCGGGCTAGGGAGGCAAGGGGAGGCTGCGGCATTGGAATGTCGATGGCGCAGCCAGCCGCCGCCGCACCGAACGACGCGAACTTGTTATGTGAAAACTGTTTCTGAGCTCGCAGCCATTTTATATTTCACACGATTTTGGGTCTATAAGTACTTGCTAATTTAAGGAGTTAGTAATTATGGACGTTTTTACTATAACATTGAAGTGCTGTCAAATAGGTGTGTTGCTGTGTTATTCCCACCCAACATTAACAACAATCAACATTTTTTGTGTCAATTGATAATTTTTTCTATGATTCACCAAAAACTTTGCCTGTGTTAATCGATTTCTTTCTTTTTTCAGTACCTACGGTATCGCCAATCGATTTGTTCAAGAACGCCCAAAGAAGGCAAATACACTCCCGCTGGTGAGCCTGCCGGTGTTCGAACCTGGCGCGGGCTCACCAGCCTCCTCGCCCGGCACGCCGCCCGCAACGCTCTCCGCCGACAAACCCGATAACCACGGACTAAGCCCCGACATGTGTCGCGAAGATATCCGGCTCAAAACCTTCGACAAGTGGCCTCTCACCTTCCTAAGCCCCCAAACCTTAGCACGTAATGGATTCTACTACCTCGGCCGTGGCGACGAAGTGCGATGCGCTTTTTGCAAAGTCGAAATCATGCGGTGGGAAGAGGGCGACGACCCCGCCAAGGACCACCAGCGCTGGGCTCCTCAGTGCCCTTTTTTGAGAAAGCACGGCGTTACTGGAAACGTTCCTATCGATCCTGCCGAGGCCGTCGGACACGACGAGTGCGGCGTGCGCGCGCCTCTCCTACCGGCGCCAGCGTCTATATGCCCGGCCCTGTTCATCCCAAATACGCGTCAGAGTCTGCTCGCCTTCGCACCTTCAAAGACTGGCCCAAAAGCATGAGACAGAAGCCCGAGGAACTAGCGGAAGCCGGATTCTACTACACCGGTCACAGCGACAAGACGAAATGCTTCTACTGCGACGGTGGTTTGAAAGATTGGGAGAGTCACGACATACCATGGGAACAGCACGCTCGGTGGTTCGACCGATGTGCGTACGTGCAGCTCGTCAAAGGCAGAGATTATGTTCAGAAAGTGATATCGGAGGCTTGTGTGGTGCCCGAAGAGAAAGAGGCCACGAGCGCGCCCAAGCCCGAACCCGCGACCACGGCATCCTCCACCAACGACGACTCGGACACTTTGGAAGACTCAAAATTGTGCAAAATATGTTACGCCGAGGAGCGGAATGTGGTGTTCGTGCCTTGCGGGCACGTAGTGGCGTGCGCGAAGTGCGCGATGTCGACCAACAAGTGCCCATGTGCCGGCGGACTTTCACGAGCGCGGTGCGGCTGTACTACTCGTGAGAGCCGGCGCGACTTTTGGTCCACTAGGATCCAGGATCACCCGGGCTGCGTAGACAGGTACCGACGGGGTCAATTCGGGTGATCCCAGTGAACAAAGGGGCCCGAGCCGCGGGTGCTGGAACCACACGCGGAAACTCCGCTTCCGAATATACTAAGCCCAGCGGCCGGCTTGGACCCGTTTGGTCCACTAAGATTCCGGATCACCCGGGCTGAGGTGGGAAGCAGGGGGTTATCCATGTGAACCACGCGCCAAGACTACGCTTCCAAGCATTCTAAAAACTACGCTTAAGCTGTGATTTAGCATTATGCCATTGACAGCGGCGCTTCCGGGCGCCGGGGCCCACAGCCCGGCTGATTTACCGCCGCGGAACAGTGTATATGATGAACGATTTTAAATTATTTATCTTTAAAATTAAAAATGACATATAAATGTAAATATTGTAGCTTATCATTTTGTCCCACCGTTCAAAGTAAAATTGATTTGTAATTTGAGCTCTGCTATGAATGAAGCTAACGGTAATCGAAATATTGACCAAAAGACTGTCAATTATATATGTTCGTGTCGACATGTCATACGCTGGTACTACGCTGAGCGATATACGCACTTCGATATTTAAATAAGGCGACAGAGATTCAATGACCGAAATTCGAATACGAAAAACGGAAGTATAGTGCCAGACGTTACTTCTACCTATAACACTTCAAATTATGTAAGGTTGCATTTTAAACTTGGAGAAGTACCTAGTAACTATTAGAAGTGCTATAGATTAAAGATATATTTTGATATTCAACTAGCTTCATTTATGCATGAAAGTGATTGTTTTTAAAAAGTGATAAAATTCAGTTTGATAGATGATTTTCTGTAAATCTGTTATGAAGACATGGTGATTGATAATAAAATATCTTGTTCCATGGTCTAGTAGAAACATGACATAACATTAATTTTCATTTTAAACACCTAAGTTAAATCTGTTATTGTTTCTGTAAATAGGTTTCTATTTTGACAATAATTCACTTTATTTATGTCAAAACAGAGTATTAGGTAGGCATAATGATAAGCAGATAACGAATTTGTGTTGTAGAGTTCTGTCAAATAAATAATGTGACATTTTTGTTATTTTAGAAATACAAATCAGTTTGATATGAAGTTCTTAATTGCACCAAATTAACAATAGAAACTGTATTGATATTTGAGTACATAGCATTAGTTAACCATCAAATATACCTGTTTTTTTTTCAATAATGCAGCAAATGTTTAGAATGCAGTTTCTCGTTAGTCACTATGTGCATTATTGTGCATCTATTTTGTACCACTTTAGTTCGAAAGGGACGCATAAAGCGCCAAAGAGTCAAGACACTGTTGCTAATCGAAGCAGTTCATATCATCATAATTTTTTAATTGCAATACACACATCTCATTAACATACTGATTATTAATTTTAGAAAAAAGTGCACATATAGAACATTAAATTATTAAAGAAATTGACCATTTAGACAAAATAAGGTCAACTTCAAATTTGTTTTTATAATGAATAATTAATGTTAAAAATAAAAATAAAACATTTGTTAAATAAACATCGTTGTTTGACTTAAACCCTTCTTCACTGATCAAGGCAGGAAAACGAGAAAATACTAGCAGATCATTTATTACACAACATTGGAATTATTTATCACATCCAATCATAAGGGACTGGAGATACTTATTGTCTTGCTGCAATAAGTTTTTCTTTAAAACTTTAATTTCTTTGAACATTGCTTCATCTGAGGTATGAGATGCTTCAATGTTCTTGCACTTGCGCAGAAATTCCAAGATCAGCTCTTGACCGGCTGATGACTCCTGATCATTGCTATTATCAGTCTCAAACAAGTTTGTCTCCAGTTGCGCTTGTTTTGCTTCAGCATACTGAAAATAAAAGTAAAATTTTGAGAAAATGGTAACATTAAGAAGAGTAGAAAAGGCTGGATTCCTAAAAATATATAACGTCGGATGACAAGCAAAAGTCACTAATTACCACCTAGTCAAAAGGGATAATCAAACTTATGCTTATTAGCATCGTAATATATTCCACTATTTTTTTTTGCAGTTAGTGACTTTGCTTGTCACCCGACGTAATTAGTCCGTCAGTTACATTTTCAAAAAAATCGGACACGTATATTTTAGGGATGGGCCGCAATTCGCTTTACGTTTGGTTTAACCAAGTTTCGGCAGCTTGAACTGAACTTCGACATTCGACCGAAATTCGGTTTAAATGCCGAACATTCGGCAATAGAAAAAAATAACCTACTAGTACTATTTCAATATTTCACAACTTCAATATTTCATGTCATGTTTGAGAAAAAAGTATTTTTTAAATTTAGGGGTTGATTTAGCCCCTCTACTCACCAGCCAGGTCTACAGTTCTGTGTTGGGAAATAATTGGAGAGGCAAGTTTTCAGTATGTGGCAAGTTTTCAGCTTGCCTCAAGTATCTACCCAAAAATTGGTGCCAGCTCTACTACTATACCTAATCCCCGACGCAAAAAGAAAGTTATATTATAAGTCTGACGCCAATGCCTTTCTGTCTCTGTGGCATTGTAGCTCTCAAACGGATGGACCGATTTCGATGCAGTTTTTTTAACGTGAAAGCGAGTTTCCTTGCTATAAGTATATTTGATAAAAATCGGTTCAACTGCTTCTGAGATATTAAACTTGGAAAAAAAATAATGTCTGATGTTTTCAACTTTTTCAAGTTATATGTACAAGTGCAAAAATAAGTATCTATTCAAACCAGTCAAAAAAATGATACTACATCCTTATTGCATCGGAATACTATATATACTTATTTTTGAAACTTTGAATAAGTTCATAATTTTACACTTGACTATACTTACGGCAAAAACAAATACATAGTTCTGAATATATTTTGTAACTATGAACAATGGAACACCGTCACCGGCTATCACACCTTATCAAGCAATTAGATTAGGTGACGCGGGCATGACTAGTGTTATCAACTACATATCGCAACACCGATCGTATTCTAATGAGCTACGGGATATGGCGCGTAACCAATTTTTTTTATGCACTGCCAACAAAGAAGGTAATGATTTTGTTAATTTATGCAGTGGCGGACTAAGGTCGTTCAGGGCCCAGGGCGGCAAAGCTGAATGAGCCCCCCACCCCCAGACTTAAGCTGCATTCACATTTTCTGTCGTGTTGTATTATGATGCTCTGTCTCTCTCTCTCTCTCTCTCTTTCTTTAAGAGTTTTCAAGAAAACGTGTACCTTTTCTTTTTAAATGTATTTAATTTTTTCATACAAATTTTAAGAGTCAGTTTTGTGACGCCCATACCGAGTGTATCATAAAACTGATATTTTTGATTGGGACATTTTTTAAAACCATCGGAATCGATTGTGCTTTTGATTCTGAGTAGGAAAAATCATATTTTTACCAAAATTGAAAAAAAAGTAAAGGGTACACTTTTTTGTGAAAATGCCCAACTACACCTACATATATTCTGGCAGAGAGGTTTAGACGACAATATTTAGGATAAGAGTTATTACTTATACTAAAGGTGTGAATATTTTATTTAGGTTAGAAGTAGGCTGTGACTGCGAGATACCGGCGGAATGGCAAGTGATACCTCTGCTCATTGCTCGGTTAGCACACTCAGCGCCTGGCGGTTATTTAACACAGGTAATGTATTCCAATAGCCTCCTAAGTCGTAACTTAAAAAAAAAAACTTAGTGCTTAAGACCTACCGTGGTAGATCTGCTTTGTTATTTTGGATACTATTTCAAAATTATTAGCATTCTTTATTCAATGAACAATTTGTACTTTATAAAGTATATTCGGCCGTTTTCTTAGTATTAATGGTCCTTTTCAAGTACGCGAGGATTCAGGAGGATAACCAAATCAACTTAAAAAGTTGAAAGCTCCCGACATTGTCATTTCAAAGATCAATATCTCAAAAACGCCTGATCCGATTTTAATGAAACACAGAAGAACCACCGCAAGGAAACTAGCTTTAAAAGCCGCAGCGAAATCGATCCATCCATTTGAGAGCAACGATGCAAATAAATTACGTCACACCAATGGTCATACTTTTTAATCCCCCCCTTGTCACACATTATTAAGAAAATCGTAGTTATTTTTCGTACGTCACAAATTGTTCGACCCCGATCACTTTAATATGATTGCTCCTAGTCTACGAATAAATAATAAGTCAGGAAGCGTACCTCAGAACAAATTCCACACAAAAAGTGGCCATAATTTAAGCCAAAACGACTTATGAACAAATACGAATCTTTTTATAAGTTGCAAATAGACGTGCTTGTTGGTTGGTTAAAATTCAGAAACAAAGCAGGGATTGGTTAACGCGCGTGTTGTAATGTCAGATGCACGACAAATGACGCCCAGAACACGGTTTAGAAACCGTGTTTACAAGGCCATTTTTCTAACGCAGTTACAATTCGTCACTATTAAAAAAAAAAAACTCGTAGCTCAAAATAGATAATTTTTCTGAGTGAACTTTATAAATAAAGGTTCAATTTTGTTGATTTTAGATACGAGATTTTTTCTAAGTAGTGACGAATTCCTGACTTATTATTTATTCGTAGCCCCTAGTGGACATCCTCAGATTGAAAAGAGTATCAAGAAGTTTAAGGAAATCATACCTCGATTATGGATTCCGGTAAATCGGCTAATTTAGCAACGTGGAGTCCCAGGGAATGTGTCGCCGGGCCGGGGGCGATTTTATGAAGCAGCAGTAACTGTTGATCCACGACGGAAGCTTCGGCGTGGGAGTTGACGATAACACCCGGATGCAAGCTCGGAAGTCTCGTCAATTCGTGGTAGTGAGTTGCGAACAGGCAGAAGCATTTGCACTTTGTTGCTAGTTCTCTGAAAAAGGTAATGGATGATTCACTAAGATTATACAAGAAGGTTATCATTTAGTTTGGCGCTGAGACGCGGTCCTTGACTGTTGGCTTTTTAGAGAGACTCAGAGTCACGCAACGCAATAGAATCCGGAATATGGAAATTCGTCGAAAAACAAAAGAAAAAAAAAAAAATTTTTGTAATGTCTGTGCTGCTTTTGGTGGTCAATAAAGAATATTTGTATTGTATTGTATTGTCATCGACATAGCTGTAACAGATAACCGTTGGGGGAGAAAAGTCGTCGAGTGGCCACCACGAACCGGCATCATCTCTTCAGTAATTTGACATCATCTACAGGCAAATAAGTATGTAAAATTCGTGGTAGAAACCACCCACGAACCGGTCATCATTACTCTTACAAAAGTAATTTGACATCATCTACAGGCAAAGTACGTAGTATACTAAAATCATTGTACATATTATGTATTAAGCCATATTAAAAAGCCGTGGTGGCCGAGTGGTTTGACCTATGGCCTCTCAAGCAGAGGATCATGGGTTCAAACCCCGGCTCGCACCTCTGAGTTTTTCGAAATTCATGAGCGGAATTACATTTGAAATTTACCACGAGCTTTACGGTGAAGGAAAACATCGTGAGAAAACCTGCATAACAAACCTGCGAAGCAATTCAACGGTGTGTGTGAAGTTCTCAATCCACTCTGGGCCCGCGTGGGAACTACTGCCCAAGTCCTCTCATTCCGAGAGGAGGCCTGTGCCCTGCAGTGGGACGTATATAGGCTGGGATGAACCAATTTATTTCCAATATTAGGAAGTTTTTTTTCTTGTTGAATAAAATCTAAATCTGTTTCACTATGTCATACACTCATACATATATGACGTACCTATAAATTCCCAATAATCCGATACCGATTTTGCTAACAAATAACTATTCTTTGGTATTATGCTTGTTATCAATATAATTTGTAATAATGTAAATAATATCATTTGTACCTAAATTTACAATCAATGTGACCCGTTCGACTTTAACGTTCTTGTTTTGATGATTAAAATGCTTGTTTTTTTATTATAACGACAGATAGGTTATTATCGAATTTTAGACCGACTAAAAATAAACCAAAAATATTGTACGACTCTAGCAGGCAGGATATGGTGCTTATTTATGTATTACTGTCTATCAATTTTATTACCCATAACCGCAATTCGCTGGGTGCGCGATGACAGCGCCAACTAGCGGTTACAATTACGGCGGACTTTGAAATATCAAATGGCTGGCTGTCATTACGAAGAGTAAGGAAACAAAGAAAAAAATTCAACAAAATATCGTAGTTTACTTACATATATTCTATTCGATCATGTAAATCTAAGGTATCGAAAATAACATTGACCTTTTTTATTTCCTGTCTAAAATGGCACAATCAATTAATTTCAGGACACGACCTTCTTATGGCTGTCTCCACGAGAAGTAATAAAATACACAAATTTAATCGAATAACGCATTTCATATATATTGCAGACAGATTATTTATGATTATGACTGTAGTAGGTCGTTAGTAATGCAGACTTTTTGTGTATTTTCAGTTAAACATGGCAAAATTAATTATAAAAACTGGATTCCGAGCACACTATACGACATTGCTTTCCACCCACAAACAACAATAAAAGGAAAACACTTAGTTTTGGCTCAATATGTCCAAACTGTAAAATAAACTAGTGAAGATCATAAATTCATAGGTAATGAGCCACACCATTGAAGCTCGTGTAATTCATCTAACTTCAGTGACATCGACGTCATACAAAACATCTTTCTTGTGGAAATTTATAGAATTTGTTATCACTGTTTTAGCCATTGTTCTTGCAGTTAACTACGCAGCAGGTTTCGTGCCACATATTTATTTATTTTTGCTTAATAATGCACGAATACGTAAATTTCACTAGGAAATAGTGACAGTTGGTCCGCCGAAAAGTTCCTTGTTTGGCCACGGCGCGCGCTGCGATCGATTCGTGGTTCCCCCACCTCCTACTTTGCACCCAGCGAATATTGAACCATTTACGTGGTCTGAAAGTTTCCTTTCCAAAACAACTTCAAACCAAAATATAATAAAGTTAATTACACTGATCCGCAGTGCTCTCTCCACTTTTGAAATGCTATAAAAACCTACAGACAAATATTTAGCAAAGCAAGGAAATCCGAGAATGTGGGTTCAAGGTGTTCCAGCCCATAACATGTCATTTTTTTAATACAGTTGTTTTTGTGGTTTCAGTGGTTCCAGACTTGCAGATTGGATGACGGTGCTTATGCAGTCAATAAAAATTAAAGCCTTAAAACGGTTTCGAGCTGTGGCCGATCCGTGTCGTATTGCAGAACCGCTTCCAGCCAGCCGAACTGGCACATTTTGCCAAAGCCAGAGAAGAGTGGAAGGAGAAATGGGAGGCCTTCTCCCAGCAGTGGGAGACCGTTATAGGCTACTTAAAAAAATGCAAATCCTCGAAAACGTATTAGGTATTTAGGTTAAAAGTATAATTCTTGAGAAGGAATGTTTGAATCATTATCTTGGCGACAGTAAGGCGCCAATAAGTGTGTACAGTACAGGATATTCGTGTCTACGTGTGCGATAAATCATGTTTGAAACTTTATCAATAAAAAAACATCTTATCGACTTTTATTATGTTTTCAATCTTTATATTCTTGGAAACTGAAACATAATATTTTAAGGTGGAAATATAAAAGTCATATAAAGTATATACCAATTGTTATACTTGGTTTTGGTCTTTATAATAATTGTGTAAGTTCAAAATGCTCATGCAGAGGCTTGTTCTTCATGCCAATTGAAATTATAACCTCTATATAGATTGTGAGTTTACGTATGTACAAAAGCATGTACATTTATCTGTAAAGTCCTCTAGTACATAAGCAAACTGATTGTTTAAAAAATATAAAAAAAAAGCCACTAGTAAATGATTTTGAATCTTCATCTACCAGAAATAAGGCTAATTTTCGTTTACACAGTTACCATATCGTGATATTATGTATAATTGCATACACATCAAATAAAAACGTTAATTATAAGGATATCAATTATTCTGCGTCGCATTTACGGCAATAGTCAAAGAAACTGAACGGTCATGGACTTTAATTCATGAGCGACCATGGTACTTTTTCAAAGGAAAAGTCATTACGATTTTCCTTGTCAATTAATGCGATGTCACTAAGACATTTACTGTGAAATGGTTCCATGGTGGCTCATGAATAAGTCCTTGACGGTACCAGGTGACTTTAATGGCTTCTCATTTCTTTAGCTGACTTTATTTCTATTCTAACCCTAAAAACGTTAGAAAATAAACAAAGTTACAAAAAATATTTAAGACCGACAGCGACTAAAGTTGTACGTTCCTAGAAACGCAGACTAACCAAAACAAAACAGTCGCACAAATTTGAAACTTGAAGAATCTCGCGACCGAGGTGATCATGTACCTACAGTCAACGTCAGAAATAAGTGATCATTTATGTACCTTGTCGCTTTCAGTCGTTACGCAATTTCGTATGGCTTTTCAAACATGACTTTATAATGACAAGGTACAAAAGTGATCACTTATTTAAGACGTTGACTGTACCATCGTGAATTGTTCGTATTTTAGCCGAGTTATTCAATCGCCGACGAGCCACCAACCATCAACGAGATGGACGGAAGTCGCGGGTTCACGGTGGATGAAAGCCGCTGCCAACCGCAGCAACTGGAGGTCTATGGGGGAGGCCTATGTCTAATAGTGGACGTCCTACGGCTGAGATGATAATAATGGATAATCCTCCTCGATGGATAATGGTCCTTTGTATTTGGATATTTTTAGAAACTGATTGAACAGACTAACGATTAATGTGCGTCATTTTAAGAAGGTCCATATCAACGGAATACAACTTAATGTGGAAGCCAAGTGACGAGGTAAAAAGTTGTAGTATGGTCGAAGAAACTGAATCACGTACCAGGGTGGAACCTTTGTGCTACTAATGTCATGTTGACATCCTATACATTGGCAAAAGAAAACAGCAAAATTGATTATAAAAAGGCCCCATAATATCCTGGTATGTGATTTAAATTCCTCGGCGGTACATATACTCGAAGTAACTTACTCTGCTATAGCCCAGGCGATGCCGCAACCCTCATATGTCGATGTGCCTCTGCCCAGTTCATCAATAAGCACTAAAGAATCTGGCGTAGCTGTCTGAAAAAAAAACAAAGGAATGAATTACATAAACTACGTTATAGTAAATAATTAATCAAATCAAGCGTCACTTTCCGTAGGTTTAAAGCAAAACTGGCTACCTTACTACTTCGCCACCACGCGAGGAGAACAGCTATGTCTGTGACTCATAATTATGTTTTCCTGATAATCCAGCTGACGGACTAATTATAATCTTTAGGACAATATACTCTGTTTATTTTATAACCAACATACTAAAGTGACTGTATGAAATGTCAAATTTAAAAATAATGTGACGAGCATAGTACGAATAGTGCTGCTCCATGATTTCGGCTTTCGACATAATTGTAAATTATCGATAAAACATAACATTTCATGGAAACAAAAATACAACCTGCCCTGCCTAAAAGCATTGAGCTTTTAGGAAGGTCTTTCTTAGGATCACATTGAAACTTAAACATCAACATCTACAAGAAGTCGAAATATCTCCTAAACGGTGGCATTTTCATTAAACCCGTTTTACCTTTTTTAGAATGTACTAAAAGCCCTATGTGTGTTAGTACATCACAGATCTGTTCATATCTTAACATTTTATACGTATTAAAATAAACTAGGTAAGTACATACCAAAACTTTTCGGTAATTACTAGTTGTGGGCACATCATTATTTATAAGATGAAGATGTATAAAACGTAACACATGAAAAGTCATTTTAGTATCTTGGTTTAAAAAATAGACTATAGCATTTTAGAATTATTGTAATGGCGTCTACACTGTCATTACTATCATAAGTATAGCACACTTACTCTCAGAATAGTAGCAGACTCAATCATTTCCAGCATAAAAGTGCTCTGTCCTCTCTGCTCCCGATCGGCCGCGCCAACCCTAGCGCATAGCGCCTTTAGTCTCGGTACAGTTGCACTCGCCGCTGGTACTAAACAGCCCGCGTGGGCCAGTAAGGCTGCCGCGCCGCATGAGCGCATCCAAGTGGATTTGCCGCCCATATTGGCGCCTGTTACTACATGCATGAGACAGGAATCTGTAAGGAAATATAGGGTGGCACGAAAATTGTGTAAACAAAGGCCTGAAATAATATTATATATGTACTCTGTGACACAACTGATGTCACAGTTAGGGTTGCGTGGTCAAACCCGATAAGTCAAAATAATTTTATTGATTGTTGAAAAATATTCAGCGTAAAAGTTTAAATTCGAAATTTTTATGAATCATTAGATCGAGTTATTGGGTTGGTGAACACACAACCCTTATTCAAGCATTTTACGTCGTAATTCAGATAAAATCAGTTATAAAAACAGGTTTTTTATATTGGCTTTTAAAGGTACTAGATATCCGTAACTCTGCTGTTATACGATTACAGGCTGAGTAAATCAATTCTTATAAGACTGTTTTGCTAGATAGTATATTTTTAATAAAATTTCATCAACATATTCCTCTTTTTTGGAGGCAGTCGGGTAAAGAATGTTACGTAATCACGTGGCGTAAGAAGAGGAATGTGTGATAAAATAAGATAACATTATCGATTAAGATTAAGAAACTACAGATGACGCAAATTGATTGTTTGGACTTAGTTGTATAATATAGCGTAATCTGACATTTCGAACGTAACTGTAAAAATTCAGCAACGCTTCAATATTGCAGTCCCAATCAAGAAAAAACTAATTTTGCGCTTGCTTTTAAATTTAAACGGAATCCTTAGTGCGCGAGCTGACTCACACTTGGCTTTTTTTTTGCTGTCCGCAGCGAAACATATTGTCCAAATACTATTATATTTTCAGTAACTCGCTTCTCTCTCTCTTTCATATATTCCACTAGCTGTTGCCCGCGATAATGTCGTCTGCGAAGAATTTGTTTATTGCTATCCCGCACAATCTATAAAATTTCCGGGATAAAAAACTATCCTATATCCTTCCGAGGATCTCAAAGTAAATTATCTCCATACTTAATTACTTTTAATTCGGTACAGAAATCGGTAAAGGGTCTCCCCACATCTATCGACGCGGAAACGGCAAAAGTTGCTAGAAAAAACCTTTATGTCCACGTAATAAGAGCTAAAAAGGCATGGAAGTGCCGACGCGTCGACGTCTTTTTTGCTTAGTTAAACATAAAGCTTTTGTCTAGCGGCTTATAGATGTGGGGAGACCCTAAGCGTGATGAAATAACAGATAAACAGACAGTTATTTTTGCATTTATAATACTAGTTTTTCCTGCGACTATCGAATCAAACTATCCTATGTTCTTCCCAGGGTCTCAAACTATCTTCATACCAATCGCTATCTCGCGCATCAAAATCGCTGTTAAGACAGATCGACAGAGTTACTTTCGCTTTTATAATATTATGTAGTAAAAATGATACTGACCTCTTTTGAAAACAACATCGTTCGGTATAAACGACACGCCTTCCTGCACTTCAAGACAGGGATGTCTTACGTCCTTTAGCACGAAGTTGTCGATATCCTCAGTGACGACCGGCCGGCAGTACGGGTGCGGGGCGGTCGCAGCGGCAACCGCGAAGGAAACTAACACGTCCAGGCGAGACAGGACGTGAGAGAGGCAGAAGAGACACTCTGAATAACCAGCTGGAATCATAAAGGTTATAAATAAATGTCATGGGACTATTAACACCAAGAGAAAAAAAAATGACCTAATCCTAACTATGTAAAGCTTGTTCTCAACTACAAAAAGATCGGTACGGCTCAAGTTGAAAAAATATTTATGTATACGCGACTTTATGGATTTGATATTAAGGTCATACTCGAGTCCAGAATTAGGCGAACCAACTTGACAGTTCATTACATACAAATGTTGCCACAGTTACAGCAGTGCTGTAATATCGATATAAAAAAAAACTTCAATCAAAATGTTGAAACATCGGGAAGGACGCCATCCGACAGTTTGTTTTATTGACATTTCATATATGTCATTCGACTTAATCCATCGGCTTGCTTGGAACTATTTCCGTTATTGTGAAATTTTTGTTACGTTATTATATTTGTTGTTAGCCTTTTTGTCGTTTTCAGGCCTATAAAAATAAAGTCCAAAAGTGACAAACATTTTCATTCCGCGTCTACACAAGGTTATATCGACAAATTTGTATCAACATATTCCTATGCCTATTTTTTTTTGTTGTGTCCGGTAACATTTTCAGTTGTCAATCTAGTTCGCCTAATTTTGGACTCGAGTATAGGGCTCTTCAAGGCTAGAGTGAATAGGCTATTACTGAACCAGTAAGATACACATTTGGCCTCATCTGCACTTTACATCAGGTGAGAATGGGGTCAATCACGGTCAGTTTTATGTAAAAGAAAATTCATTCTATTCTCAAGGCATCAGAGCTCATGTTTCGATATTATTGATCACCTTGGCCGCTCCGAAACATCTGATGGCAACCGTACAAGCATGTAGTCTGCCACGAGATGTGCTAAGAATTCAAAGCAGCTTTAAAAGATATAAAAAAAATTACAGGCGATTCCGACAATCTCAGCCACAACTTTGTCTTGTTCCTTCTCATACGTCGCCTTAGTCGTCACGTATTCGTCAGTAAGGTTGGCGAGAGTATTGGTTTTAAACCTCACCCCTCCCTTCACTGCGTCTATGATGGTGTACTTTTTATTGCCACGGAGTGATTGTTCTTCTTTCATTGTTACTCTGAAAAAGTTTATTTTTATTTGATTATATATTTATTGGGGTTAATAAAATTAAGTATACAGCCATGTGCCAAATTTCAAGTGAAGAAACAAAGAAAAAGAACGAGCACAATGTCACCATTAATAAATAATACAATAATTAATTATTATTTGTTTGAATTTCATTTTCTGCAACGTTTCAATGCCTATTGCGACTTATAAAAGAAAATAGACGTATGTATCTCAAGATATGCGTTCCGGGGCGTCACAGCGCACAGTTTAACAAACCTAAGACAGTATCCATTTTGTGGGTTACTCTCTAATTTGATAGTTTTGCCGGCATCGAGTCCCAGGTCGCGGGCAGCTTTGCTGAGCTCTTTCTCAGCTGAAGCCTGCAGTTGGTCCAGTTCGCCGCGCAGTGTTTGTAACTGCTCGTCGAATGCCGGGTTTACCAGGAACTCGCCTGAAAAAAATAGTAAGTATAATGCTACTGCAGCTAGAGCCCGTGACTTTGCCTGCGAATAATTCGTCACTATCCTGCGGGATTATGCAATATTCCCGAATAAAAACTATTTTACATCACACTTGCTCGTAACAGTGTCGAAACATGCAGTCTACCTTGGTTGCTAAAACACCTTAACTTGTCATGAAACAAATGAGTCATTGCGCGTACAAATTTTCTTTTCATGAAGCTAAATGAGTCACTGAACGCGCTGCTGCAACCACAAGCACGCTGCGGCGCGCTAAGGGACCCTAAGAGCGCAGCCTAAGGTATCGCCAATGGAAGAGGTGATGAAAAACAGTATGTCGCACGGGCTGTACAGGTTACGAATAATTAAAGCCCTCAGTCTTCGACTTCGGGCTTCTAATAGACTCTCGTTCGTATTCCTTATTTACCGCCCTTACACTATTACCTCCATCCCAGGGTCTCAAACTGTAAACATACTAAACTTCATCTAAATCAAATGAAAAAGTCTGGTTCAAGTGTGAAGAGGGAACAAACAGACAGGTAAATAAATACCACGGGACATTTGACACAATTGACCTAGTCCCAAAGTAAAACGCGGTTTGGGCGGTTCGGTCATTCTGGCGTCAGTTCAGTCCATCATTCTGGTCTGATTGACGACAGAATTACCTTTAACCCTTCCAGACTGACAGTTAAGACTGATGAAAATCAAATGTTTTTAATATTAGTCAATTCGGATGTGAATGACAGAAAACTAGAATGATAGACTGACCTCACGTCAGAATGAGCATGTAACCGAAGTCTAAGGGGCTGTTTCACCATCCATTGATTAGTGTTAACTGACGGTTAAATGTGATGCCGTCTCCGTCTATTCAAACAAAAATAAATAGAGACGGCATCACATTTAACCGGCAGTTAACACTAATCAATGGATGCTGAAACAAAGCCCCTAAGCAAAGCTTGTGTTACATGTAGGTACCAGGCAACGGATAAACATACTTAAATAGATTAAGGGGCTGTTTCACCACCCATTGATTAATTTTATTTGGCGGATAAATGTGATGCCGTCTCCGTCTATTGGAACAAAACATACAGAGACGGCATCACATTTATCCGTCAAATAAATTTAATCAATGGACGGTGAAACAGGGGGTAAGACTAAAAGCAAACACTCGTATTCTTCATACAAATATTCCGACCGGGGATCGACCCGGTGACCTCAAGTTTCGTAGTCAGGTTCTCTAACCACTGTTCATACGTTCTTTTCAGGGTAAAAATAAAGTGTTTTTCGGGTTCCGTACCTCAAAAGGAAAAAACGAAACCCTTATTGGATCACTTTGTTGTCCGTCTGTCTGTCTGTCAGGACCCTCCACCTCCACCTCCACCTCCAGATGCGTGGAGGTATCAAGCTGAAATTCATATCAAATACTCAGGTCTATTGTCCCTTGGAGCTGTGAAAAAATGAAACTTCTAAGCCAACGCAATCAAAAGATACAGCCGTTTATGCTGCAAATTTTCGACACTAGTAAAGGAATCAAAACCTACAGGGTACTTCCCGTGAACTCAGAATCGGACACAACGTCGGATAAAGCGCGAGGTCCGATCGCACTTGGCCGGTTTTTTGACTAGATTCGCGTCTTGGAATTATCATATTATATGGTGGCGCTTATTAGCCAGATTTACGCCTCGCGCTTTTAGCTCACGTGACATTTATATATGCCTTTATTCATCTCTATACCCATAACGTTTGACTAACGGTCTTTTATGCTGATTATTTTGATTTTATCTATATAAGTATGTTTATCCGTTGCCCAGTATCCATAGTACAAGCTTTGCTTAGTCCCATGATATTTATTTATTTAATTTTATTGTTTGTTCCGTGGGAAACCTTTGGCTACATAACCCTAATAACTAACCTTTGTCAACAGCTTCCATGTCAACAGTACTCTCGATCATTTGCTGGAACTTGATAAGGTCGTCGTTCAGTTCTGAGATCGGTTCCGCGATGGATGAGTGGACCGTCGCATTGTTGGCTTCGGCGAGACATTGCAAGAGAGGGGGCAGGCGGTTGATTGCCTGTAATTTTTAAGTATGCTAGTTAAAAGCGCCGCCGCCGCTGGGAATGGCAAATGGCGAGTTATTCGACAAAATTATTTTTGTAATAATTAATTACTGTGTTTTTGAACTGTAAAACTTATGATGTAATAATTATTTATAAAATAAATAAATAATAAAAACTCATTCATTCGAAAAATAGACACGGCTACGTAAATAAAACAAGTAAGGTCAACCGGGGCTAATGCGTCACAATAGTTTAAACAGCATATTTATCAGATTATAACAAACACATTATGTATCCCTAAAAGCTATAACTTATGATACAAGTTAGAATATTTTACCTTATTTCATATTTTAATGCTATTTTATGGCATTTTTAATAACTTCTACGTCTAAATTATGATTTTGTAAAAGCTGAGATTTTGGGAAGCTGGGATTCAAGAAAAATCGTGCAAGTTGCATTACATTGCGCGACCGTAAAGCCAACGAGTTTGTAGTGGTCAATCGAGCGCCGCAATGTAATGCAACTTGCACGATTTTTCTAGCAAGTCTAAACTCGGCTTAGGGCAATTTAAATAAAATGTTGTAAAAACCAACCTGATAAATCCTGTAACAGTCATGCAAGTTAGCCTTCTTCCGCGTCAGCCGCCTGGCCAGCGCTCGCAAGTCCGGTATCCTTCTCAGGTGGTCGTCGTGTAGTTGTAAGCGGAGCTGCGAGTTGTCTACCAGCAACTCGACCACGTCAAGTCGCTCGTTGATCAAGTTGATGTCCCGGAGAGGCTGACGCAACCATTGGGCGAGGAGGCTGGAAGTCAATTTGCAAAAGGATTGTTTTGATTGTGGGACTACTTTTAAAAACGTTGGTGCTTCATAATCGATAATTTTTATGTGTGAACTCGTGTCAATTTTGTTGACATATTGATTTAAGATATGATTTTTTTTCAAAGTAGTGACGATACACGGGCGTATTACGCCTTTTCAATTGAGTTGTGCCGCGTGCTTCGTAAAAGGGTATTTCAATGTAGTCCTAGTAAGAAACTCGTTTACGAACGTTCTTTATAAGGTTACGTACCTTAAAAGGAAAAATTTGAACCCTTAGAGGATTACTTTACTTAGGGTTTTTGCTTGTCTAATGCCCGTCCGACCGACTGTCACAGCCAATTTTTTCCGAAGACACTGAACCGATTGAGTCGAAATGTGGGATACATAAGGGCCCTCGCCCACGGCGACTTTTTGTAGCAATGCTGTCGCGCGATTTGTAAATGCTCGACAGCATCGCTACTAACGCGCGTAAGTCGCATTGGCAACGCGCTACTAACGCGCTACTGCATCGCGACTGTATCGATGCAAACGCGCGACGGTTTCGGACGACATCGTGGAGAGAACGGAGGGAGGGTGAAGCGCGACAGTAGCGCGATTGCATCGCGACTGAATCGTGGTTATGTGGGCGAGGGTACACAGCTAGCGACCGCATCGCGACTGTATCTATGCGAACGCGCGACAGCGTCGCTACTGCATCGCTACAAAGTCGCCGTGGGCGAGCGGCCTAAAATATGTAAGTCGCTGACCCAAAGACGGAAGATGAAGTTGATCGTCTGTCTAGTGTCTATCAGTGAATTTTGAATACGTACATCCACGTCATCTATACATTAATCCAATTTCAATTCTGAACCTTGAAGGAACCTTTTCAGTGCGCGTGTTGCAGCAGCTGCCGAGTCGCGTCGCTCGCAGATGAAGGGTTACGGATTATCCCGAAATATGTCGACCTAAACTCGATTTCAGACGTGAGTTATCCGTTATTTTATCATTTAAGATTTGACCCGCACATATTTACATACATACATATACTTACATAGCAAGTCAAATAAAAGCTTGTAAAATATGTTTTTTTTCATAGAAAAACTAAGCAGAATTTATAACATTGTTTACAAAGATTTTGACCATGTTCGATTCCCGGTTATGTATGAGTTAAATAAAAAAAATTGAATGCCATTTTAATAAAATCTAAAATCGAAGCACTAAGAACAGAATTCCCTATATCTCATCTTTTCATCAGTTTCTGACTTCTCCCCACTGATCCATCTGGATTGATCATTCTGTATATAAATAGCTATCACTGACCGTTTTCCTTGCTGAGTGCGACATCTGTCGAGCAAGCCCAGTAGACTGCGGGCGGGTGCGCGCGACGAGTCACCTAACTCCGGGAGTACATTCAGTGCCGACAGCGCCGCAGCGTCGAGGTGGAGGAAACAATCCGCTTGAATTGTGCTTAGACGGAATCTGGATAAACAAAGCATTTTAGAAATATAAATAAGATAAATAAAGTAAATAAAAATAAAATAAAATTTAGATGAAATTTGGTATAATATAGTCTGGAACCCTGGAAAGAACTAGGACAGTTTTTATCTAGGAAAACCGCATAGTTCCCGAAGGGTACACGAATTTTTCGCAGACGGAGTTGCGAGCCAAAGCTAGTATAGTAAATATCTCTTTAAGAATCAGCTCAAGAATCATTATATGGTTCCAGGTCAGCCTCTGTTTCGATGGAAATCCCGAAATAGAGGCAGGTCGAAGAGGATACGACAGCACTACTTGGAGGCGTGTAAACTAGAGTGGCAAGAGCATGCTCTCGACAGGGACTAATCACGCCAGGTGCGGAAACCAATCCGCAGCTGTTGAAGTACGTAATCAGGCGGGAGTCGAAGAAATGAAAGAAATTGACACTCACCAAGATTTCAGGAGCATATACGTGCACATGCAGCAAGCTGAAGACACCATCCAATTTTGTGTGTGTTTATGTGGTGATGAATAAATGCGTGTATGTAGGACGGGCCTTACAGCTAGTTCCAGCAGTATTTCAGCTATTTCAACAGCCAAATAAAATTAAGATTTGACGCAGCGGGGCGGAACACGTTCGAAAAAAAACGGCGTCCATAGAGAGAGAGTTTTTGCTTTTAAAATCGCGTTTCATAGACTGCCTCGACTTCTAGGCAATTAGGCCGTTCTAGGGACGAAAGGCGGAAAAAAGAGGGGGCCTTTGCCCAGTAGCGGGACACCTTAACGAGCAAAAAATACAGCTATAAATAAGTTTAGATATTGATAAACTCCTCTAACTAACCTTCCAAAATTAGTGCTCTCACTCATAAGCGACACATATTTAATGGCCGCCGCTAAGCTGGTCATGGCGACTTCCTTCCTGGTCTCCTCAAAAGCGTTGGCATCTTGTTGCTGGTTCTCCTTAAACTTGAGCAGACGGTTCAGATCTTGCATGAGACCTTCCGTGGAGAACTCGCACCGCTTCAGTTTTGTTACTGTCACGCTTGCTCTTTCCATTACTTTGCTGAGGGCTTTGTACTGTAATTAATGAGAAAATTATGTGTTACTAGCTTTTGCCCGCGGCTTCGCCCGCGTGGGATTCGGTTATCGCGCGCTGTTCCCTCGGGAACTGTGTATTTTTTCCGGGATAAAAAGTGGCCTATGTCACTCTCTGGCCCATAAACTATCTCCATGCCAAAAACCAAGTCAATCCGTCGCTTCGTTTCGACGTGAAAGACGGACAAACATACAAACACACACTTTCGCATTTATAATATTAGTACGGATTGTAAAAACTGTGCTTGTATAGTTTATTTTTAGCAAGATATCGAGCACCTGACGGTTATTTTCACAATAACATCATCATTATCATACATATATCTGTCCTCTTTATCTATACTATTATTTTTAAGAATTATTTTTTATACTTTAGCTCAGCTTACCAAGCGTGTTTTTTTAGTTTTTTTAAACAATATCATATTTTTTTTACTATCTGCTTCTACAATATATCATAGGTAAAGGTAAAGCTATGACACATGTTTGACCAGACTTAAAAAAATATATGAAACAATACTAACGTCATCGTTTTCAACCATCGGCACTAGACACTCCGAAGGCGCCAACTGCACAGTAATGGTTTCGAGCTCAGTCAGTAGATCATCGT
Source organism: Choristoneura fumiferana (assembly GCF_025370935.1). Taxonomy (NCBI): domain Eukaryota; kingdom Metazoa; phylum Arthropoda; class Insecta; order Lepidoptera; family Tortricidae; genus Choristoneura; species Choristoneura fumiferana. Next base: position 10,266,229 of record NC_133487.1, on the reverse strand, counting down.
CGGTGAATTCTGTCACGGACATCTGGTAGTCGCCCGCCGTTATACACGCCACCCCCAGCAGTCGACCCTGAAAAAATGTTAAAATTTCGCAATTAAAGTATAGATAAGTGCAGGTAGTAGAACCTTGTGCAAGGTCCGCCCGGATTGCTACCACCATATTGCTCGCTAATCCTGCCGTGAAGCAGCAGTGCTTGCACTGTTGTGTTTCGGCGTGGAGAGTAAGACAGCTGGTGAAATTACTGGCACTTGAGGTATCCCATCTTAGGCCTCTAGGTTAGCAACGCATCTGCAATACCCCTGGTGTTGCAGATGTTTATGGGCGGTGGTGATCTCTTACCATCAGGAGGCCCACTTGCTCGTTTGCCATCCAGTCGAACAAAAAAAAACTTTCGTCTAAAAGTGGGCCCATTTTAGTGGGTCATTTTAGCCCAGGGGTCACCAATTAGTTTCTTCACGGGTCCAGTTTTTAAAATAAAATTACCATCGCGGTCCGGTCGTCCGTTGTCGAATTGACGGCAACTAAGAGAATTACAGGCACACATTTTATTAAACTACGTCTCAGTAATACAATACAAGTTTTCGTTTACTTAAGGTCCGCACAAGATAGGTCGGCGGTCCGCCATTTGGTGACCCCAGTTTTAGCGTATCCTATGTCGTGTCGCGTAGCAAAGACGAGTATATTGATCATTAGTTTGATCACAAAAAGCTATGCGATCGTGCAACACATTGTATGTTAGTTAACTTTGCAGTCCACCGTCGAATCATCGTAAACACTTGGTTTTACATGGTCATTTAACAGCATTATTCCATCTTGCGTAGAAAGGAATGGAACTGGACACACAGTTTCGTGCACAAGGGTGCGTTGCGAGGAGTGTGTTTGTCATGACATGAATCAATAGGAACGCTTCATTTGGGTCGATCAACTTTTTCTTGTCACTCGTTGCTATAGCAATAGTTACGGTCTTCTGAGTCACTCTTTAAACCATAAGTTTATAGGATTACAATTTGCTAAACATGCATTTTTGTGGTAGTTTTAAGCCCCTTCTATAATTGGTCATCTAATAAGCATGTTAGTATAATATAATTTATTTCTATTCCGTGGTAACCCATACCTTGGTGACAGCATCAGTTTTGATATTCACAGCCAACAAGCACGGCGTGATGTCATCAGTAGCTCCTAGGCCTTCCCCCAGCACTTCCTCTAGCTGCGAGAGGCAGCCTGGCGACCCTTTATACTGGAGCGACCACTCGTTACTCTTCACTGAGCCTTCTGCTACGTATATTTCTACTCTATATCTTCTTACCTAGAAATTAAAGTAAGTTTTATGTCATCGACCTACTAGTTTTAACCTACGGAGCCGAAACGTGGACCTTGACTGCGAGCTACGGAGAGAGCAATGCTAGGGGTTTCATTGAAGGATAAAATCCGAAATCACATTATCCGACAAAGAACGAAATTCACCGACGTTGCTAAAGGAATTAGTTCGCTGAAGTGGCATTGGGCTGGCCACGTCTGTAGCAGGACCGATGAACGGAGGAGCAGACGAGTCCTCGATTGCAGACCTTAAGAAGGTCGCTGGCGGCGGATGGATGCGAGGGGCTGAAGACAGTGTTGTGGCGCGCCATGGAAGAGGTCTATGTCCAGCAGTGGACTGCTGTGGGCTGATGATGATGAGTGGAGATAGCCTGATAGGGATGGGATGAACAGGGGCTCACATCACAAATGATCATTTGATAAATATGTATACTTTTAACAAACTTGTCACTTTACAAACACATCCATATGATAAATCATCATTTAAAAATGACCATTACTCAAACAACTCATTTATTCATAAAGTAGTTATTTTACATAACAACTTGTTAAATTAATATTTGTTGAAACGTTTTTTGCCAAATGATTAGATACCATTTATTTACTCTATTTATTTCCAAGACACAGTTATAATAAAAAAAAATACAAGAAATTCCGACACGTGTCATTTGTTTTCATTAACTATTAATATCGTGAATCAATGACGATCATAATCTAATGTAGTTTAAGGTCAATATTCTGGGTTATCTCCAGTCAAGTATGCGCTTTCCGGAACGAGTAAGTACCTATAGAAACAACCGGGAGCACCTATCATGAATAATTTGTAGTAAACATTTAAATTCTTAGTATACGACGACACTTCAATAACATATATTTTTCACGTGATTGCAAAAAAAAAAATGTTATTGTTTAATAATTTGTTTTTCTCAAACATGCAATGAAATGTTTGTCGTTTTTCCTAAAATAGGTTTCAAAGTATACATTTGACATACGTAAAAAGAAAGAAATAAACACATGGTAGTTAAGATTGGTTTTTTTGGAATGTTTTTGTATTTTTTATTTCAATTCCAAATTTTTACTTTTACGGTCATCCCGTAAAACCTAAATTGAAAATACAAACTGAAATACAGATGCACAGAAAAAACAGAAAAATAAGACCATCACTGGGAATCGAACCCAGGTGGCAGTGATGGTCTTATTTTTCTGTTTTTTCTGTGCATCTATATTTCAGTTTGTATTTTCAACATGGTAGTTATTTAAATTAATTCTGGTACAATACGGTATTTGACAACTCCTGAATTTGCCGGCCTCTGCAGTAACTTGTGTACTATTATGTAAACAAGTACTAGAGTTTACTCGCGGCTTCGCACGCATTTATAAATTATTCGATCTGGTAGTTACAATTGAAATTCCGGGATTTTACAAAATTCCTCTGGGAATTCCCATAATTTATATCGTGGTCTTCATTGAGGTTGTGCTAAGAACAACCCATAATTTAAAAACTAAACCCAGCAGTTGAAATTTCAAGATTTTATCCCTATCCCGTGGGAATATCGGGATAAAAAGTAGCCTCCAGATGTCCAGCCGTTTTAGTGTGAAGGAGTAACAAACATACACACACACACACACAAACAAACTATCACATTTATAATATTAGTAGGATTCTTAAAGTGTAACTACAATAAAAAATATCAATAAGTACTTATATCAGAACATAGCCAAGCCAATAAATAGGCTCGTTGAAGTGGCAATGCGCAGGCCATATAGCACAGTAGCCGTTGGGGCCGAAAAGCGAATGGAGACCGCTAATAAGCAAGCGCAGCGTAGGACGTCCATCAATGAGATGGGCAATCGAAGAAAACCAACGAGTCTCGAGCGATATTAACATTTTAGTTGTAGTGTAAATATATTTATTTTTTCATCCATACTAATATTATAAATGCGAAAGTAACTCTGTCTGTCTGTCTGTCTGTCTGTCTGTCTGTTACGCTTTCACGCCTAAACCGCTGAACCGATTTTGATGAAATTTGGTACAGAGATAGAATAGACCCTGGGAAAGAACATAGGCTATTTTTTATCGCGAAAAAAAGGCTTTCAGGGGTTGAAATAGGGGATGAAAGTTTATATGGTGGAAGTTCGTAGCTATCGAAGATAAAACCATGAATCTTGGCATTTAGGCACTTAATAAGAAGTAATTCTATATTTGTTTGAGCTTTTTTAAAAAATCGACCTGTGAGGGGATGAAATAGGGGATGAAAGTTTATACGCAAGGTCGTCATTATTGAAGATAAATCGATGAATCTTTATTAAACTTGCCATTTCGGCACGTGATAAGAGATAAATACATATTTTTTCGCGCGTTTTTAAAAATTCTTCCTGTGAGGGGTGAAATAGGGGATGAAACTTTATATGGAAGATCGTCATTGTCGAAGATAAATCGATGGTTCTTTATGAAACTTGGCATTGGGCTACTTATAAGAAATAAATAGATATTTGTTTAAGCGTTTTTGAAAATGTTACCTGCGAGGGGATGTTAGCAGAGGGGATGATGCAGTGTTAGCAGAGCCTTTTAAGCTCAAAAGCAAAATGTACGCAATGTGGGGTCATTTTAGATGGCTTATTCACATAGACAGTCAGACATGAAAAATTATGATTTTCAGATTTTTCTTATTTATTGTGCTATAAGAGCTACCTTTATGCAAAATTCCAAGTTTCTAGGACAGCCGGAAGTAACTACCCTATAACTTTTTCTGTTGAGGCAATTTGTATGGAAACACCTTTTTAACGACTGTAGCTTTTGATTGCCTTGACTTAGAGGTGTGATTTTTTCACAGCTTTCGGGACTATTGACCTGAGTTTAGGATTTTAATTTCAACTCGATATATACCTTACTCCGCGCGTTTACGAGATAAAGGGTCTTGACAGACAGACGGACGGACGGACAGCAAAGTAATCCTACAAGGGTTCCATTTTTTCCTTTTAAGGTACGGAACCCTAAAAAACATTTGATCTGGCGCTTTTCAAATTTCGACCTATTTACTTGAAAATATGGGGATGAAAGTTCTTAAGGAATTCCAAAAAAGTTACTACGTATAAGTATATTTATCGGAAATATGTGTAGCTATGCTTAGTAAAAATGCCTTGACTTACAATAAAGGACGTAAGGTGTCAATAGTTCACTATGAAGAATTAGTCCTTTTGTGTTGGCAGGGTAGAATACACGTCGTATTGCTAAAATATGGCTACCCGCAAAATATTTATGTTTTACCAAAGAACATCGGATGGATGGATGTATGGAAGAACAAAAAAAATAGTTTATATTTGTAGCAATGTACTAAAATAGGTTATTTTTGGTAAACCGTAGAAGTTTCTATGTACTATTATTGGCAGAATAGGTATCCTATATAAATTAAATACTTCCCAAAATTACTATTTCAAGCGGACGAAGTCGCGGGCAGAAGCTAGTTTTGATATAAACGTTCCTATAAAATTTTGCATCATACTTGATTAGTTCATGACAATCAAACACTAAGTTTAATTAAGAGGAAACAAAGCAAATAAACAATTAGTAATTCCGAGTACCTACCTAATAAGTGTGATTACAACAATTGTTTTGCCGTACCTACATTACGTAATTCATTGGATTCGTTAGCAAATATTTTGAACACTGTACGAATTTCCTGTTGTTGTGCGAATTTTCAGATTAATTTAATCAATCATTCAACTAGGTAATCATAAATTTAATTAATTTTTGTAATTTTATTTTTAATTTATTTAATTTTCAGTAGTAAGTAATTTTATTTTAAATTTAGTTAATTTCATGTTCAGGCGGATCAAACTTATCCTATACTTATTTTTGGTGTAGGTATATACACAAATACGTATAAAGTGACCTATTCATTTATTATAAGAATTATCATCTTGCGCCTCATTTACATCATAAGGATCACTATATGCAAAATGCCCGCTTCCTAGGTCGAAGGATTTGGACTGTGCGTTGATGAGTCGGTCAGTCAGTCACTCAAGGCAATGAAAAAGCGATTCAATGAAATTAAAATCTTTAAAATAGTTCAGAGCTTTTGTTCACCAGATAGCGACAGCACGTTAGAGTTACTATATTAAATTTTCCCTGTCAGATAATAAAAAAAATATGTCGATGTTACTCAGTGTCGGGCCCCAGGTCACATAATGCCAACTGTGGCCTGGCCACCACGGAATCGGCATTACGTAAAATTATACATATAATCTCGACTGCAACATCAAATAGACACAGTTCGCTGCCATTAGGTGTTCTTAAGCAAATTAAGTGAGTAGATACGTTACCAGTAACAATTTCTTGATAAGAATCTCGAAGTTTCCTTTGGAGAGCACGAGGTAGTCAAGTTTGTTAGGCTCGAGGCCCATTTTCTTAATATTAGCGATGGAAGAGAAGACTTCTCTGGAGCAAGTGGTTGCGTCGACACCGTGGACGCTATAATAGTCATTGCGGTCAAATATTCTTACTGTAGTAGGCGGTTTCTGAAAAAAGAAAAAGCAAGGTTTTTTCTCTCTCCATCTAATGTATTTTTATGTGTATCGAATATGTGTAAATAAATGTTTCTCTCTCTCTCTCTCTCTCTCTCTCTCTCTCTCTCTCTCTCTCTCTCTCAATTTGTAAATATTTTCATAATAATAAAAACATGTATTTTGCTGTCGGTACATTTACAATTATTTATTTATTTTTCAATGACAAATTTACAGCATCACGGTAGATACTAATGCGCTCTAAACCGTTTGACAGAAAGAAGTCGTAAAAACGACTGTGCAAGTGCATTGAACCTGAAGCCGTATTGCCTAGCTTTTCTGCCACTCGCGATCGCAATCAAATTACAGTTTTTGTATGCGAAATCTGTCATTTGATTACGATTGTTTAACAGTACACATTGAAAAGAGACTACCGCTTGTAAATTGTAACTTGTAGCTTCGTGAAATGGGCCAAAGGCCTCAGCTCTGCAGGGCTACTACGAAATTCGAAAATCGAAGTTCGTATCGTACCGTCCCGCCGACGCTTATATTATTTAATACGAGTGTGAGGGACGGTACGATATGAACTTCGAATTTCGTAGTAGCACTTCTGCTCCGGCTCAAAAGAGGAGCTTTTAAGAGCCTTCAAGCTACTAACACCTGCCTTTTTTATTGGGTTTGATCTTATTAAACTTTATTATTATTGCTGTATTTTTTTACGTATCACATACGATAAAATTAAATTCAATACATCCAATCCATTTTCGCTCGTTTATACTTAACTAACTATACTTAACTTGTTATGTAAAAAAAAACTTCTGGAAGTGAATGATAAGTTAATTACAAAACAAAAACAGCATGAACTTAACGAACTAACCGCAATCAAGACTCATACTTTATATCTTGCAACATTTTTTCTGCGTATTCTTTTAAGTGTGTCATGAACGCTACTTTTTACTCCTTGGCGGTGTCCTATATTTTGCCAATAAATAAGAACAATGTCAAGATATCTTAACGCTGTAAATATATTATCAAAACTGCGTTTATCAATTAGCAAGAAGAGGAAAAAACAATCCCTAAGTATTTTATTCGCTTGCGTCCAGGATTACCAACATTGAACCAACTTTTTACCGTGGCCTTCCGAGGACTTTTTTCGGGGCTTAGTGACAGTTTATTTTTAATATTCGCACAAAATATTTTATATTTAATAAAAACACGCAATATATACAATAATTAACAAAAATAGAACTAAAACTAACTTACTCTAATCCTAAAAATCTATATTTAGAAATATCACCCAAGATGCTGTTATTGAGCAGGGTGCCCATAAGGCTGGCTGCGTTTCCTCGTTGTATGGCAATGCCAATACGCTGACCGAGGAAAGAAAGAACTATGGTCACCTGTGGAACGGGCAAGATTCTTTTTTTTTTAATTAAAAGGTTTTTTAGCTTCGGGTCCCCCACAGACCAAGAGTTTCGGCAAACAGCAAAAGCCGCAAATATGAAGTTGTTTGCCAGATTCTTATATTTACGGCATTTTGCTGTTTCGCCGTTGCAGCCGCCGCACCCGCCTTCAATGATCATGTCTTAGCAACGCCAATGTGAACAAAATTAATATTTCAAAGTCCAATAAATTGGTTCGCTTTAGCATAAACTTAGACAAAAACCGGACAAGTGAGAGTCAAACTCGCGTAGGTACTGAAGATTACTTAAGTACAAATTTAAAAGGAATCAAAATAATAAGTTAATATTTCATTTCATAGACTTTCGCCTTCATTTGTACCATGATGTCTTACTTATTACCATAAGGCAGGGTTTCTCAAAGTAATGGCTCCAAGTACCCCTGTTAAAGTTTCTAGACGATGGCGAACCCCTTGCCTCCTTAAAATTGTCTGTTGGAGAAACTAAAAATAAAAAATACAACTCCAAAAACCAATCTTAATCATCTTGCTAGTCTTGCAGCCTGGTGGTTTTTGGAGTCAAGTAAACCTTGTCGCGAACCCCCTACCGTCGAATAGCGAACCCCCAGGGGTTCGCGTACCCCACTTTGAGTAACCCTGCCATAAGGTATAGCCGAGTAAGCAAAGTCAAACTGCCCTTAAACTTGCACCATTCTTGGAGCTATATCGATGACTTTAGTTCTTCGGCGAATTTCCCTATTTCGGATTCTATCGCACAATGAAACTCCGAGCATAGCTCATAACATCATTCTTAAATTATTATTATCAGGGTGCATAGAGAACATTATCTTATTAAAGTAGATGCCAAATGAACTTGAACTGAAACTTGAACTCGCACCACATCTTTTGTGTTGTGCTTATAATAGTTATAATAGATAAGCTACATGGACAATGTTTGACGAAAACACAATAGGTAGGGACGTAAATTCCGCCAAAGATCTGGAAATATATCTCATCAAACAAAATAAATATGTTGATGTCAATAAAATTAGCGCTCGGTTTATTCATTTCAAAAACGCAAGAACGTGAACTCATAGCGCTTCTTGGCACCATCAGCCAAATAAGTGGTCTATCACTTTATAAACAAGTTCCTCTCAAATGAATGTCGCTAAAGTAGAACTTTCAACTTGACAGACACGTCTATTGGCATTAACTATTGTTTTATGACATGCAAACGATTATCAACTTTAGGATGGTAGACCATATATTTGGCTGATGGTACGAGGTCAGGGATGTTCGTATGACGGTTGCATGAATATATATGTATGACGGTTGTTTGCAATGAAATGACCGACTTCGCATACAAAAACTGTCATTTGATTGCGATTGCGAGCGTCAGAAGCGTTAGGCAATACGGCCTCAGCCTAGTCAAGAAGCAAAACCATTGCATGACGCGAGCTAAATAAAATTCTATCTCACCCTTTTTGAGGGGTCTATTTACCGGTAGACCCTGGCCCTATACTACGAAGTGCAAAACTCGAACTTCGTGTTGCCGTCCCGCTGACGCTTATGTCATTAATACGCGAGTGAAAGGGACGGTGCGATACGAACGATTTTCGAGTTTCGTAGTAGCCCCTCTGTTGCGAAGATCTTTAACAAAGCTTACCGGTGCGCTAATCAGTTCTTCTGGAAGAGAAACCTGCACATCGTCACTTTAATTCAGGGTAGGGATCCCATCTTAGGCCCCTGGTGTTACAGATGTTTATGGTGTGGTGATCTCTTACCATCAGTAGACCCACTTGCTCGTTTTCCCATCCAGTCGAATAAAAAAAAATGTTTTTAAGTATTATATTATATTAACCACGACAAACACGAACGATGCAATTTAAATAAAATTAAGGCTTGTAAACGGATTAAATCTTTTAATAAACGTTAAAAGTTATAGAAACATTATGTAGGTACGTAGCCGGTGAGGTTTTGATAAAAGCAGTCGTTGACCCGCTGCCAATTTTTAACTGCTAAATGTAGTGATAATTCTGCGCTAAGAAAGAGGAATTTAACTAACATTTTAGTGGAAAGGGTATAGTAGGACAGCCTTTGAAAAATTGCCCCCAAAGTTTTCAGTTTGAAACTATAGTCAAACGATTCCTTTTAAGAACAGTACGCACAAAATTTTAAGCATCTACTGCTCTCAGGGAGGTCACGGCACCCAATTCACCCTAAAACCTACTAAAGAGTACATTTATATTTATTTCGCAGTGTTGCACCTGAGCTAGGCATATGGAACTTGGATATTATGCAGGTTAGATGTTAATGCATACTTATTTGAAAAAAAAAAAAAAAAGTGGTGATGGTACTACCTTGACCCGACGTTGTTAAACAGGATGTTTCTTTTTTTTCGAAAAAATATATTAAAAGGGGGCTAATACTTTTTATACATTGTTATTGGCCACAAAAATATTTGTGCAAAATTTGAAATTCATCAGTTGCATAGTTTTGGAGGGAAAAAATAAAGTAGTTTTAGGGTTAATTGGGTGCCGTGATATAAAATCGAGTACTTACTGCTTTTTCGCAACGTAACGTTTCGCAACTTTTCATTTCGCAAACTCTAAACCTGTGAATATTTCAGGATTTATTTCAGGACCATCGTGCAGAACCCTTTAGGTTAGGTTAGGTTAGGTTAGTTTTATAAAAATCCTGATTTACAGTTTCAGAAATATTAAATAGTTGGGAAATGAAAAGTTGCGAAATGAAACAGGTTGCCAAACGTTATTCGCCGAAACATAAGTAAACCTCTTAAAATGCATCGTTTGGCCTATGATATATAAACTAAGGCGTTTGGCTATAGTTTTTAACTCAAAACTTTGAGGGCAATTTTTCAAAGGCTATCCTGCTATGTACCCTTTACATCAATAATAAGCAAAATGATTTATTTTTTTATTAAGACGTAATGCAATACATACATTAGTGTGAAAATGAAAACTCTTTAATGTACGTAAAAAAATAAAGAAACAAACACACATTTGATAAACGTTGAGCTGAGATACATGTCGTGATCTTTACCAGACCAGTCACCTTTGAGTGGATGAGAGGAGCATTTACGATCGGTCCTTAAACCGACCGTCGCAATATCGACAATCCTTCAAAAATCAAAAAATCCTTATAGAATCACTTCGTTGTCCTTTCGACTGTCTGTTTCTCGAGACCTTTTTTTCAGAAACAATATAAAGGAAAGAAGGAAGGAGAAGGAAGGAAGGATATGTGATATTGACTTCGGTTTGATACCTCCACGCGTTGCAGAGGAGATAACTTGGAGTTCTAAAAAATCAAGTTTCTAAGTAAACATGATCAAAAATACCGCTTGTTGGAACTGTGTATACAAAAGAAATCAGAACTATAGGATACTTTCCCTTGGCATAGAATTATGTGATAAGAAATAAAGCCTCACACATAACACCAGCAAAGGAAAAAAATTAAAAATCAATAATAAAAAAAACCCTTGTTTTCACAGAAGTAATTATGAATACAAGTTTACCTTTTTCTTGAACGGAAACCTCAGTGTGCGTTTTTTTTATGGCAAGGCAAACAGGCAAGTGCGTCACCTAATTCTGATGAAAGTGAGCAGCACCACCACCCATGGACACCCACAAAGCCAGAGATTGTACATGCGTGGCCAGAAAAGGCACGCCGTCCCTCTTTAGAGTATTGCTTGAGAAAGAGACGGTGCGCTAAAACCAATTTTAATCGCAGTGCGTGCAAACCCAAAGGATACGCGGAGCGAGTGAGTAAAATTATTTATTTCAATTTACTAGATACATACCTACATAACATTACTATCACTAAAAAAATTACTATGAATTTGCAAAATAAAATATTTTTGCACCGTGGAGCTCAGATCCATCGAGAAAAAGTCCACAAATCGTGTTTTCCGACTGCCAAATGCCAATTCGCTAGAATATAATGATGAAAAATAACATATATCACAATTTCATTCACATTATTTCACCTCACAATAATGAAAAAAAAAACCGGCCAAGAGCGTGTCGGACACGCCCAAGATACGGTTGCCATTATGAAAAAAATATAGTAATATTTCTCGATTTTAATGAAATTTCACTTTAAAGTTGAATATTTCGCAAACAGATCACTGAATCTAAAAATCCAATCCAACGATAACCCACGGTGGGGCCCACACTATAGGGTTAATCGAGAAAAAGAAACACCCCACTTTACGTCTACGGGAGGTAACCTAAATTTTTTTTTTATTTTACCACTGTCGGCGTGAGTGATAGTACTAACTAACGGTCTCTGAGCTTAGCTGCGGACGGACAGCCAGACAGACGGACAGACGTGGCGAAACTTTAAGGGTTCCTAGTTGACTAAGGAACCCCAAAAAAGGCAAAAAATGGAATGCCTCGTCTTAACTTCGAATTGAAAAACCATACGTTGATAAATAATTAAGCCAAGGTCTTTGTGTAATACCTAATACAAAGAATTCGGTCGTTATTAATTATTTTCCGAAAGCCCACGCAAAATATTACAATTCAAAATGAAGTCATGACTGATTCACTAAATCTTCTAAGCAGTAACTTACCTATTGACAATCACAAATATAAATAGAGATTGGTCATTCTGTGAAGTGGCCAATCGTCTATAAGTTTGTGAACTTAGTATATTATTTTGCCTGGCTGCGAGCGGTTCGCGGAATTCTGATGACCAGGGGTTATCGGTTGAGATACTATATGGCTTACTACATAAATCGGAGTCTCGAGAGCAGGCAATGTCAGTAAGCGGTTGAGAACCGAACCGAAGACTTGTTTAATTAATAATTGTTTTAATTTGGAAATCGACGCCTGTTAAATCAAAGGTAATTGAATTCCTTAATGTTTTAGTAGCACTTTGTATTGCTTAAGTGTGTTTTTATTTTGTATTCTACGACGTTATGCAGCCCTCAGTAACCCTTGTGGTGTTTATAACTCACAATATCAAGACAATGTATTATTAATTTGACATTAACCGTCACTTTATTACTAGATATTTACCCAATGCTCTTTAATAACAAATAATTATTTTAGTTTTTATAGGTATTATATATGTCCCATAAATTCTATAATACGATAGTGAAATAAATAATTGTTTATTTAAGTATAAACCCATTAAATAACGTTCTTAAATGCAAATAAATAAAGACAAATACTTAGATAAACAAGAAAAGTTAAAAATCATGTACAAGTTAACAAGTTACAATCTTACGTCTGCGCGCTATTAAAGACAATTTCAACTATTTGTGGTACTTGCTATATACTTAGACAAAACGTAGGGTTAGCGTTTTTTTTTCTATAATGAACGATAATTTATTATCATTATTTAAAAATATTTTTGTAGCTAAAGTGATAGATAGTGCTATTGTGACAGCCCAAGTCACACATAGGCGCTACGACAAGAGTTATAGGAAATCTATAAGAGTGCTAACGAGATCCTAAAGCTATAAATAAGTGTTTCGCATTTGGAGTTGGAGCGCGCTATAACTCTACCATACCCCTGAATTGGGCACACTTTTTTATTACCTTAGGCTATTTAATGGCAGTAAAGAAGAGTTACTGAACTGGTTAAGAGGTATAATAAAGCAATAAGAGAGCTATAATAGTGACAACTAAAACTATAAGGGATAAAAACGTGGTAAATAGTTCAAAATTAACTCCTTCAGTGGTACAATAGAGTAAAATATCGCTTATTAACTTTTTGACTGCCAAGAGGGCTGCAAATAGGTGAATGCCTAACTCTTTAAGCGGTAGTAGAACTACAATGTCGCTCACTATTATCTTTAAGTGATATGAGGGTGGGAAATGGGTGATTTTTAAAGCTTTCAGCTCTAGTATAGATCCGCAAAGGCTATACAAACGGCCTCAGGTGCTAAACATTTTTAACATCTAAGGATTTTTTACTTATTTCATCATTTTACTGCCATTTTAATGTGGTTATATAATTGTCGGATCCAAATGAATGGCGGATTAAGTGGAAGTAAAGGTGGAAATAAAAGGAAATAATATAGATTGAAGGAGTTTACTTTTTACTGCGAAGGAAAGTACACTGTGAATAAGTATATGTATTTTTAACAAATTATTCAAGTGCCCGATGTCTGTTGTCTATTTATTGAAAAGAAAAATTTATTAGATATGGGGTAACATAAAACTTTTGTAATAATCGAAGAAAACGTTGCCTATTCTGGTTTTAATGTATCGTGCTAGTAGTATTAGAACATAATAAAGCAAAGCAATTCAACTAAACCGGATTTTCTTTTGTTTTTCTAACCTTAGTCAAATCAATTCGTAACCTAAACATGGTTTTTTTGTTGCATCACCACATTGATTTCAACATCAACAACAATTGAACAAATAAGAGGTACAGAAGTGGTATTTAGCTCTATTACTCTACCTAAAGTTATACAGAAGTCACATTAAACACTAGAAGTTCTATGGTAGCGAAAAATGTTCCTACTATTTGACTTTAAGTAACATAAGAGAGTTTTGTACCTCTTTAAGCATTTGGGACTATAAAAGATTTTATGAGAGCCATTGTAGAGCTGGTAGCGGTAATTAATGCTCTTGTGCAACTTTTGGCTCTTGGCCAGAATTTATTATCGCTTGCATAGCACTTTGGGAGGTTGTAGTCAATGCTTATTTCTTATTTAGATCTTATAGTTGTAGATTCACTTAAAGTTATAACACAAGATGCTTTGCCCGTATTGTATTATAGTGTTGAAAATTGCTGTTCTACGTCTTTGACCTTTAAACTCACCCTGTTATCGCCGTTATAAATCTGTAGTATAGCTCTAAGTGACATATTTTGCTATCTACGCTCTTTTGTCGCCAAAAGTTGTAAGTGTTGTGGCTGTAGTGCTTTTATATCTCGTAAAGTTCTAAAACAAGTTCTATGGGAGGGAGTAAACAGTAATATTATCGTAATATTTACAATAACTTTTTTGACACTGAATCGTTTGCATTTTAAAGCCTATGTGTGTCCCACTGCTGGGCAAAGGCCTCCCTTCTCCTCCCTTCTGGACCTCCACCCTATCCAGAGACATATCCGGCCACTCACTCAGTTCTGTCTGAGCCCAGGTGGTCTCGCCATCTACGCCTCGATTTGTGTTTACTTATTGTCTATCTATCTAATCTAATACCTTTAAAACAGCAATTATTGTATATATACACCGTGTTATTTTTGATATCCGTTAACTTTAAGGGAACAATCTACAGGTCAAATTAAGTTAATTTCTCTAAGACACTAGTGGTCTAACTCTTACTGTTTAAAAGATAATCAATTATTGGCATTATAACAGCGTAAAGGTCCTTCATTTGTTTTTTTTTCAAAATCCATAACTAAACTTTAATTATTATTTATTTATTATTAATCTTTAAATAAATATTATTCCCTATTAGTTTAAATTTATTTAAAGTACAGGGAATAAAAATAAAATAGTCGCAGTTCCTCAATTTTTAAGACGGTTATCGAAAAAAAATATATAATTTATGTGAACTATTATTTGTGTAATTTATGTAATTTATGTGTTTATGTGTTTGTGTGTAATTTATGTGAAATATAATTTGTGTGTGTGTGTGATTTGTGTGAATATAATTTGTGTGTATTTGACGAAGCCTGTTGCGGATATTGCGTTGTTACTAAATTGAATAAAGATTTATGCTCGTCAAAAATCTTCACTGAGCTAATTGTCTAGTTAGTGAATTTTTATGCCATTTCGAGGGCTTAATAGGTATAGGTAACTTTTAAAATTACTATGGATTAAAAAATTTTTCAAGACCAATAAAAAAAATGCTTAGCTAATAAATAGGACAGGACAGTACTAACTTGCCTTTTTATTATACTATTTCAGAAGGCGAATCAAAAGAATTCACAATGAGGAAGTTGTTCCTCGTAGCTGTTATCGCGGCATTGGCCTGGGCTAGGCCAGAAACCTACAAAGAAACGGAAGACTTCCAGTACTCTAGGAGTGCTACAGATGAGGGAACTAAAACCGGATTCTATGGAGCTCAGAGAGGCAATGTAGGAGGCAACTACGAACGAGCACACAACATGGACTCCTTAGCTCAACACCAAATGAGTGGGGCCGTGCACCAAGTTGAAGGAGAATTAGGTGATGCCTCAAAAACTAAGGCAGGAAGTGTATACACTGCAGCTAACTCAAGGGGAATTTATGGATCGGGAAATTTCGATCTAAGTAATCTCGAGGGTCGAAACTTCGCCGAAAGTGTTTCTTCGGACTCTTCTCATTCGTCTTTATCGTCAGCCTTCAACCAACATTCGCAAAACTCTGGCTGGAGAAACCAGAATCGACGATTCACCGGATCGGGTGCGTCAGACCAGTTTGGGCAGTCATCATTACACTCAGGTAGCTTGCAAGCTAGAAACAGTGCTAGTAGCATCGACAGCCACTCATCAAACTCCGAAAATCAGCACGGATTCAGTTCAGGATACCATACTCAATCTGGATATAATTCTGAATCTAGATACCAAGGAGAATCGGATTCAGCTTACAATCAGAGACTTTCGAACGCTCATCTTTCTAGTGGCTATGGAGCACAGGCTGGTGACCAAACCCAAAGCCGGTATGTAGTGACGCCTGTCAGAATATACGGAAGACCGGGAACTCAAGTAGCCATACCTGTATTTGCACAGAGCTCCAACACACATAGAGCATCTGCATTTGACCAGAATGCCATAAATAGTGAGGCTGAAGTATTTAATAATAATCAACAGCATATTAGCTCGGTTCCGGAAAGTAATGCAAAACATTATGAATCTTCCTACAATTACCGAAAAGCGTGGGAAAGGCACAGTGAATCTAACCCTTCTGGTGTCCCATCGGTAGCGCCTACAGTGAACCCTTTCCCTGCAAATAGCGAGTTATATGATGCTCAAGTGGGCAGTGCATCGAACAGGCTTCAGCAAGCTAATTCTCATAGTTTTAGTTCTGGTAATGATTATAATGCACAAAGCAGCATCGCGCATTCAGGGTCAACTCAATCTCGACATCAAACAGACTACAGTTCCCAGCACAAGTCCGACATAAATTCCAATGCTTATTTGTCAGGAACTCACGGAAGTCTTACCGGAGCTTCGATTGGAACAGATGTTGACTCGCAGCCAAAAAGTTATCAGTCATCTTATTCCTATCACAAATCATGGGAAAGGCAAGGAGACCCCTACGTTATAGTCCCAGAGACAAAAACTGGTGTGTCGTCTTCGCAACGACACAGTTCACAGTACCGACAGTCAAATCAGCATCATTCACAAGGCAGTGCTTATGATTGTAACTGTGATGAATATGGTAATGTCCGTGCTAAAAGATCTTACAACAATTTTCAATATCAAGAAGATCTCGGACAGCAAGCACAAACCGGATGGGAAGAAAATTTGGGACAGCAAACGCAACAGTCTTGGGGTAATTTTCAGCAACAGACTCAACCTGACCAATTAGAAGATCTAGGTCAGCAAACACAAGAATCTTGGGGTGACTTCCAACAGCAGAATAAACCCGAAAAACTAGAAGACCTCGGACAACAAACACAACAATCATGGGGTGATCTGCAGCAACAAAGTAAACCTGAAAAACTCGAGGACCTTGGTCAGCAAACGCAACAGTCATGGGGTGACCTTCAGCAACAAAGTAAACCTGAGAAACTCGAGGATCTTGGTCAGCAAACGCAACAGTCATGGGGAGACCTTCAGCAACAAAGTAAACCTGAGAAACTCGAGGATCTTGGTCAGCAAACGCAACAGTCATGGGGTGACCTTCAGCCACAGAGTAAGCCCGAAAAACTAGAGGAGCTAGGGCAGCAATCACAGGATTGGCACGGACAAAGTCAACAAACAGAAAATCATTTAGGTCAACAAATACAGCAGACATGGGATCAAAGCAAACAGCATGTTAATTCACAAAATTTGGAAGAGTTTGGCCACCATGATAATCAGCAATCTCAACAGACATTTGATGATTTAGAAAATCTTGGTCAACAACCAAAAAGTAAGTGGGACTTTTTTGACCCTTCTCCCCTGCAAAAACAGCATGTTTTGGACCAACCAGACAATTCTGAACAACAAAATAAACCTGAAAGTGTCGAAGATTTGGGACAACAAACTCAAAACGAATGGGATAACATAAAAAACTTAGGGCAACAAGTCCAAGCTCAATGGGATGACACAAATAACATAAATAAAACACAACACCTAGACACAATAAACACAGAACAACAAACTCAAACACACTTTCTAGGTGGAAATCAAAATAAACAAGACAAGGAACTAACTGAAGACAGTTGGAACACTCAACACATAACAGGATATACTGATTCGGTACGAAACAATGAAAATTCATACTTTAATAAACCAATGTTACCCGGGTTCTGGGGTGTTACAAACGTTAACAGACATCAAAACAGTTTTTATAATGAACAACATAGCTATAATAATTTCCATTCTTATTTACAGAGTCAAGGCGCTAATTGGCAAGAACAAATCAATCGCAATACGTTACAAACTTCAAGCCACAACCCTTTGCAAAGTTTATGGGATAAAATAGATAATCTTGAAGAGCAAACTATTCTCTCAGCTAATGATAGAGATAAATTTTCTGAAGGATTCGCAGGTTACGACAATTCGCAACATTCTTATTATGCTCAAGGAAGCACTAATCACCATGAAAGCAGTTCAGAACAAACTAGCAACTCTTACTATCATAATCAGTATGAAACTAATTATTCCGGGTCTCAACCAACTGCTACGTTTGACGGAATCAGAAGTACTAGTGACAAATCAAAGAACGAGAAAAGTAATAGTGAGGGTTCTTTGGAAAAGCCAAAGGATAAGGTATCCACAAACAAATTACAGCCGACCGATATTGGCCGTGGGGACATTAGTGCAGAGGAAGACAGTCCAAGTGATGTAAATATACCAAAGAAAGAAGACGATTCCCAAACTTATTCCACTCATATTAAGCCTGAAAAAACCCCAGATGAAATTGAAGCACTAAGCTTATCCAGAGGAACTGAAAATGAAAAACCTAAGAATAAAAACCAGGAAGATACACTAAGTGTTCTGAGCATAGGTCAACAGCAATGGCTTGAAGATCAAAGGCAACAAGAATCCAACGATTTTCATAAGTTTCGTGGTTCCAGTACCACTAAGAAACCTAACATAAACGAAAACTCTAGAAACAACCCAGAGCTAAGCACAAATTCTGATGATAATTCTCAAGATCGTACTAACAGCAATTTTTCTGATCATAAGAATCAACAAGTTTATACTGAATCTAAACATACCTTTGAAAACACAGAAGAAATAAATCAACAACAACAATTTAAAGATTTCGATCAGCAAATTCAAAACTCTGACCTTCAAAATTCAAAAAAAGAAAATAGAAATAGCTTTGGACGCGAACTGGAAGACTTAGACCAACAACAGAATACAAAGCAACAATTAGATGATTTCGGGCAAAAAAATCAAGATCTAGAATTATTTGGTAATCACAGGGCAAATATTGATCAGCACAAAACAGATCAAGAGCTGGAAGACTTTGGGCAACAAAGCCAAGATTTTAATCAACAGAATTTGCAACAATTTGAAAAGTTGGATCACCAAAGTCAACATTCAGGTCACAAATTTGAAGATTTTGAACAGCAAACTCAAGATTTAAATCAGCAAAATTTAGAATCATTTGGTAGCTTGGAGCATCACAGGCAAAAAATAGACCAACAAAATGCAGGACAAGAGCTGGAAGACTTTAGACAACAAACTCAAAATTTTAATCAACAGAATCTGCAACAATTTGAAAACTTGGAACATCAAAGTCAACATTCAGATCAACAGTTAAAAGATTTTCGACAGCAAACTCAAGATGTAAATCAACAAAATTTACAATCATTTGGTCACTTGGAACATCACAGGCAAAAAATAGATCAACAAAATGGTGGACAAGAGCGGGAAGACTTTGGGCAACAAAGCCAAGATTTGAATCAACAGAATTTGCAACAATTTGAAAAGTTGGATCACCAAAGTCAACATTCAGGTCACAAATTTGAAGATTTTGGACAGCAAACTCAAGATTTAAATCAGCAAAATTTAGAATCATTTGGTAACTTGGAGCATCCAAAGCAAAAGATAGATGAACAAAATACAGGACAACAATTGGAAGACTTTGGACAGCAAAGTAAAGACTTAAATCAGCAAAGTCTGCAACAGTTTGAGAATTTAGATCAACAAAGTCAAAACTTGGAGCAAGAAAAGACTTGGGAACAAATTGGTGACTTGAAGCCATTAAGTCAAATCCCAATGAATGTAGGTAAATATAATCACCAAGGCAGAGAAAATGATCCTAAGTCAAATACCCAAGAAATTCAGGAACCAATAAGTACTAACAAAGAAATATCAAAGTCTCAAAGTGTTCCAGAAAATGAAGCAGAAATGCCACCCCAAGTAACAAGTACAACAGAAAAACCAGGATTCTGGAAATCAGTGGGAAATAAACTAAGTAGTGCCAAAGATTCAGTAGCATCATGGTTCAAGAGAAGTTGAGCTTTACCAACATGTATTAATTTATAAGATATGAGGATAACTAAGATTATTTTGTTAAAACTAGTCAATAATGCTTAAATTGCAAATTGAATAAAAAAATATATAATTTATTTTATTTTATTTTAGCCTAATTCTTATTCTTATTACACTTTTTATGTAGCTTGAGAAACAGTTGTGTCAAACATAAAAAAGCCTCTTGGTTTAAAAAGTAATGAATCA
Organism: Choristoneura fumiferana; assembly: GCF_025370935.1. Taxonomy (NCBI): domain Eukaryota; kingdom Metazoa; phylum Arthropoda; class Insecta; order Lepidoptera; family Tortricidae; genus Choristoneura; species Choristoneura fumiferana. Next base: position 10,246,205 of record NC_133487.1, on the reverse strand, counting down.
TCATAGAAAATGAGTAAGACCAACCAGTGGTGGTGTAATCTTTTTCCAAGGTTTTTTCTACGGATAATGGACCATTTTTTGTAGTGATGAATGGCTTTGTCAACCTGCAAGTGTCTGGTGCATGTACACACACACATACATTGTAAGCCATAGAACACCGCAAGTCCGGCAAAAAAAAAGGTCTGTTGTCTGGTGAAAACCATGGATGTCTACAAGCGGCCATACATGCTTTCCAGTAAGTAGTGGATACACTTAAGTATTGTTTGGTTCATATGGTGATGCCACATTTTTCTGACTCACAATTCATGATATTTACACACATTAAGATTCATGAAATAGAACTTTTAGTAAAGGCCAATAAAATATTTGTCTACTTCAAAACAAGTGGCTATGATTTGTAGTATCATAAAATTTACTTGTATGTGATGAAGTACACATACACTAATTCAATAATCTGAACAGTTAAGGTTTTGCAGTAAGTACTGTAGTAATAAGCAACAACTAGGTATGTATGACTTTAATGATACTTACATCAGGTAACGAATTATAATATTTGATGAATGTTTGCTGCTGCACTGAATCTGAAACATAAAACGAGCTGAAAAAATATCGAAACAAAACCAAAACAAGGGTTATGATATGGCAGATGATTTCAGTTCTTACTACGGTTTAAATTAATTCTTACCGAGGTTTAGGGCATGAATAGGTTGTAGTGTGGACATTGTTTGTTAATTGATAATCAGGAACGATTTTTAATGAGAATAACTAGTGTAAAACTTAAAACAATTATCGCTCGGCTTTCTTTAACGAAGTACAGACACCTATCCTAAATCCTATCCTATGATACCAATTTGTTTGACGTCTGTCAATGTCAAAAATAGCGCGCGCTAAGGCGCTAAACAGTTGTGTTTTAATTCATTTCTACCATTTGAGGATAGGAATGATTTAAAATCATACCAGCCAAAGGAACAAACATTTTGGTAAATGTATTTAGTTATGTCGGGACCTCACTTTTCTACGCGTTATTCAATTTCCTGTTTGTGACAATTTCTTTTTTGTGTAGGTAGACATTAGCATTACGTTTATTGAAATATCTTTAGACGAGTACAATATCAGAGTGAAGCAAATGAGGATGCTACTTTGTATTGTAAAACTGCAAAATAATTGAACGTAGCAACGATTTTGTACTTATAATTATAGTTTTTTTCAACAGTTTTACATTGTACTCTAATAAAAGACTAATTAATAATAGTAATAATTAGGGACAGAGTTGTATGGGATAAAGTTCTTTGTCTATGTGGAGGGGGGTAAACTTAAAAAAACAAACAGTCGATCGGATACATTTACACTATCTAATCTAAACTAAACAACACTAACATACTAAAGTTTAACAGCAGTAGGAGTTTTACCGTAGAAAATACATCAAGATATTTAAGTAATTGTTTGGTACAATTCTTTTCTTAGTATCGTTTATATTTAAAAGTACGCGATTGACATACTTACTGTATTCATATTTATCTCATGGAATTACAGTTTATTAGTATCCGAAACTGATTATGAAGTGACAGTGACAAGTATTTTTTTTTTTTAGTAAATATTAGTGACTCAATTCTGTAAATTATCTTTTGCAAATTATGTTGTATTTTAAATGTGGGCTGGTTATTTTATCAACTACGTATATTTTATCGTAAGTAAAGTTCATATTTAAAATAATTATAAGGCTATCCATGTATTTTGCCCAAGGTAGTCGAAGTGAACGTCTTTAAGTATTTTTATCGTCATTTGCAACTTTTCCAATAGAAATAGTGCAGAAATACTTTAGTACATGTGTCTTTTTAGTGACAAAACACATTGATTATTTAAACTTAGTGTTTAGACCAGACTAGACTGTTGCAATTATTTGTTATTGCTAGTTAGCTCATTCCGTACTTTCACCGTTCTTGACGTTCTTTAACAGCAAGTTATGAGCTTTTATACATTTGTTTTTATGTCTTTATTCCAGGCTCTGTTCCCAAATTGCGAAAGAAACAAATTCATTAGATGCAGGCTTTGCATTACTATATGTGGCCAGCGGAGCAATAGGTGAGAGGCATTTTTTTAGTGTTATGTAAATCTTGCAGAAATGCTATTAAGTTACACAACTATTGCATTCCTTCACTAAGTACTGAGTCATACTTTATCATTGCAATCACACTTAAATGCTCTAGATACTGTTGTGGTTAACTTTAGCAGACTTCAAGGTCTTTTTTATTGTTATTATCATTATAAGTAACTATGCACTAACATTTACAACTGTGTTAGATAACTTTATATTTTTCGACCTTGTAATATCAAATAGGAAATTGTTTTAAATACTGACAGCATTTTTTTTTAATTATGTTGCACCTTTACAAAGCTGCCTGCTTAACATAATTTTTGTTTTCAACCCTCTATATTGGTAAAAGGTTTATATTAACTGCTATGAAACTAAATGAATTAAAATTGAGTTTTTAACATCATTGAATTTTTTTATTTTAGGGTAAAATCTTTGTTTTATCACTTTTTTTTAGCTCTGATATTTTAACAAGGCTTTAGCACACCAAATGTGACTATGTCAGCCTCATGGGGAGCCTCAGATATAAACACACTACAGACAGATTATTACACTCTCCCTTGCACCTTGTTTTATCACTTAAAACCTAAAATTGCTAAAAGTGGCTAACGGGTCAGTGTTCATGTCATCCGTAATCCAACTATCATTTTTACTGATTCATTGTGTTGTGCTAACATTTTTTTTTTTCAGCCGGCAAAATCATATATGACCGTTACCGACAGATCCATATTCTAGGTGCACTAACACCAAACCCAAATGTGACTTCCTTTGCAAATAAGATATCTTCCCTCTCCGCCTCATTTTTGTCTCTGGGCTTCCTGGTGTACCTGTTTCTGTTTTTACTAAAGGTAACTAACGGTTTTTACTAATTATAGAATAATATATGACTAACTACTAAACTTAGTACAGATACATGTGCAAGTTGCGGGAAGTTTCCCAAAAGTCGGAAAAATTCTCGGAAAATTCTGGCAATTTTCACAAGAAAAGAAATTTAAAAATAAATAAATAAATAGAAGTGCTTTATTTCAGACCACATATAGGATAGGGATCCTTAGTGTCCATAACATAACATAAAGGAGTGATGGAAGGAAGCTCTGAGTTTTTCGAAATTCATGTGCGGAATTACATTTGAAATTTACCACGAGCTTTGCGGTGAAGGAAAAACATCGTGAGGAAACCTGCACAAACCTGCGAAGCAATTCAATGGTGCATGGGAACTATGGCCCAAGCCCTCTTGTTCTGAGAGGCGTGTGCCTAGCAGTGGGACGTATATAGGCTGGGATGATAAAAGGACCCCAGACCTAAATTATGAAAATGTGGTTTCAGTTAAATATCATGAGATTTTGATATGTTAGATTTCAAAATCGTGAACAAGTGTCTAAAAAACTAATAGACCGGGAGATGGTGACATTAGATATTAGGTCATTTGTACCAGTATGGCGGTTCTTCAGGGGTCTAATTACGGAATGACAAAAAAGAAAATGATGGTCATAGCGCTGGTACCGGCGGCCCAATCGCGTGGCAGTTAATAGAAAATTCGAAAAAAATAGCCTGGAACAAACTTTGAGTATACTCAAAGGGAACACATGATTGTTTTTTTTTTATTACTTAATGTATTCGGGTCGGTATGGCGGGCTTGTAAGTCACACCGAAGAAGTATGGCATTACGCTACCGCCTACATCTTTTTTTATCGACTATCGGAAAATACAAGCATTTTTGTGGAACAAATCGTATGACACTCGTTATTTATCCGACACGTTCGATTAACGCCCACGCGGTTGGGCCGCCGGTACCAGCGCTATGGACCATCATTTTTTTTTCATTCCGTAATTAGACTCCTCAAGAACCGCCATACTGGTACAAATGGCCTTATATTTTGTGTCACCATCTTCCGGTCTATAAACAACTCTGAAAGGGACTCGAAAACAGAGATAGCGCCCTTAGAGAGTTTTGATCTGGACTGAAATCTATAACATATCTAAATCTCAGGATATTTAACTGAAGCCACATTTTCCATAGTAGGTCCGGGGTCCTTTAAGAAACGGAAAGTTTCAATCCCCATACAAAATTGTGAGTAGTTTCCGAAATTTTGTAGTTTCCTCTGGCACATCAGTACCTCAGACATAATAATATAAAAGTTAAATTAGGGCCTTATCACTCAAATTTGCGATTTGCGGGCGAGTCGAAAGCAAGGCGAGCGCGGCGACCCATACTATACGAGTAGACGCAGCGAACTCGCTGCGCACTCGCGGCGAATTCGTTACGCGCTCGCCTCGCTTTCAACTTGCCCGCAAATTGCAAGTGTGATAAAGCCCTTAGAGGGTTCACCATGTTTCCATGTTATGATGTTAGTATTTATTTCGTATGTGTGTTCTGAAAGATGTGGCAGTCTGCATTGCATGATCAAATACTGACTTCAGATTCGTCTGGAATATTTTAGAAGGTTATTGGGTTAGTTTGACTTAATGCCCCTGTAAAAGTCATCATCATCATCTCAGCCTAACATATGTCCCGCTGCCGGGTATAGGCTTCCACTCAGAATGAGGGCCCTATAGAAGTGTTTCATTTGAATGTTTAATACAAAGGTGTAGTTTTATGCGGTCCATTTTGAACAAGGGTGGAAAAACAAAAAGAGTTGAAGAACATTCACAAGTGTGTTCACCCACTACCTATCCCAACCATTTGATAAAATATTCTGAAAGAATTTGGGGAAACCTTATACTTAATTAATAAAGTAAAAGGGTTGTGGAGTCATTCGAAATTAATTATTGCATGGAAAATAGTCCTGAAAAAACTTTTATCTACACCCATATAGTAAATCCTCAATTATGCGTTCAAAAACCATAGGTTATGAACACGGCTGTATCGTAATAGTCATTACGACAGCAGCAGGTCGTCGCGCGCGCAGCGGGCGCAGCTCGTGGGGCAGACATACCTACCTACGAGTAGTTAGAGTTAATGCAGGTCATTCTCAATGGTTCTTGAACACATGATAGAGGATTTAATATATGGATATAGATAAAATATTGTATGCAACTGTACGTAATTAGGCCTTAAAACACTCATGTGACCCTATTATGAAACTCGGCTACGCCTCGTTTCATAAACCCACACTCGTGTTTTAAGGACCCCTATTACGATACAGTTAGTTGCATAAAATACAATTTCTTGTCTGATTGTGGTAAGGTATGCCTAATTTATTTCTGAGACAGCCTGAATTCTCCAAATCGTTTATTTTTTGTTGTGTCACATTCTAACCATAAATTACCATTGCTTTTGTGTGGTTTCCGAACGTTGCTAAGTATATGTAACGCCGGATAAAAAACATGCTAACTCGTATTTTAAGGCGTCTGTAATCCCATTAGAAAGTGTCAGTCGTGGCTATCCATTTGTCATTATGACTATGTAAGTATCGTCGAGTTCTTATACCTCTGAGCAAAAACTTGATCAAAAATATGTGAAAAGTAAGAAAGTATAAGAATACTTTTCTGTAAGTTCAATATTCTTAGGACTTATGCGCTTAGGTATTGTGATCTAATTGGGTTCAGTCAAGATGCATTAGCGTAATGTCTGAGTTAAATGTGAAATCATTATTCAACTATATTCAATTTCAAGTTAGAGTGCGATTCCATAGAAACATATGTGATACTTTTCTTGTATCATTCGACTATTCGGCTTTCTAAATGTCTTCACCAGATACGCGCAAAATGCAACCGACTAAAGAATAGCGATTACTCCTAAACTTATTATATTCCTGATAACGATTAAAGAAGCCACAAAAAAGCAGATTATTCATAGTCGTCCGAGATTTGAAAATTTTAATCACGATTAAATTATCGTCGTATATTCTGATGGTATGGTTGGCTCAACTGATGATTAATAAACGGTATTTTACTATTGGGAACTTGCACGACGACAGCGCCACATAGCGGTGGCAACTATGTAAATTATTGAATTTATATTATGTTGTCACGACTGTCAAGCGAAAAGTAAATAAACATCGTAATTATTTCAATAGAATCTCATGCAGATACTATATTTACTTACTACATTAGACAGTTCTGGACGATGGCAGTATTGGCGATTAGGTACATTAACATTGTTGTTCTCAGTTAAAAATTAACTTGCTTGTCACGGAAACGGGGTTTCGTCCAAATACCCGCGAATTTCTTCTTACCAAAATTTATACCCTTGTCTTATTCTTATTTCGTTAAAACCTTGTTAAAACCTTAACAACACATCGTATTTGTCTTAAACACAGTCAATGTTTACTGCAAAAATCTGACAGATTAGTTATTTTCATTTATTTTCTATTTCTATACTCCAGTTATTTTCATACCATTAGTTTCTTTTTAGCCGTAGCGGGCGCTGTGACCGTTTTGGTCCCCACCACAACGCGCTTTGTACGGTTCTAATATAGATAGCACAATAATGGAAGTTGCTTTGCGTGTTTAGAATTATCGTCGGAACATGCAGCTGGCGCGTAATTCTGATAATTAACACCTGCATCGTTATAGAAAAATAATTGACGAAGAGTATGTCAGGCAAGATCGCTACTTTCTTTTGATGTTAGGATTACCGCGAATATTCATTGCGCGAGAACAAGATTACCAACAATCATTTTGAAGAATAAAGGCTCTACACATTACACCGTGTCGAAAATACAAACTGAGACATGGATGTACAGAAAAACCAGAAAAAGAGACAAAAAAAAACAAAAAAGTAACAAAAATACAAAAGACTTCAAATAACCAATCAATCACATTACACCGTGTCATGCCATGACCGTAATAGGAACGTGTTAGACGGAGTGTCAAACGGAATACGGACCAAATTGGCGGCGGAGCAGTGGGGGACGCGGGAGGGGGCGTAGTAGCGTGCGCTCAGCCGTCACGCCATTGGCTTGTTTTGTTAGTTGACAGATGCGCAAACGTATCCCCTCCACTAGCCACCCAGAGCTCTTTTAACGTGCGTTGACTTGTACATGACACGCGACCGGCGACGGTTGGTTACGAAACGTGCTAGTGTGCATAGTCTTATACTTTTCGATACAAAGAATATATTTTTGCCTGACACGTTGCTGTTACGGTCATGGTATGATACTGTGTAATGTGTAGAGAACTTTATACTGCACAATTCGGGAGTCGTGAGCAGAAACAACCCTAAACCACCAGTTAGGTACTTGATAATGGATCGTTCAGGTTGACACTATTTACCGGCCGTACAACACCGAAATGGAAATACCGACCTGATACTTCGTGTACACGCCCATAGAAACTCTTGTCAGTTTGACACCAGTTTGTATGGGCGTGTACACGAAATATCGGATCGGTATATCCATGTCGGTATTATCCGTGCCGGTAAATAGTGTCACCCATCGTTCACATTCGAATTTAAGTAAAACTCCCACTTTTTCAATTGCAGTGACCATGTCTTTAGTTTCAATATTTTAAAAAAAAACATTAATCTCACTCATACTGGTAGGTACGGTATAGTAGCCTAAACTAACTGAATCCGGTAGGTATGGTCCTACCCGCTTATGTCTCCCGAATCAGCCTATATGTACCATAAGAACCGTTTCCCTACCGTTTTCTCTATTTATTGCGTGGCAGCAGCCAGGTAATTGCGAATATGCAATCTTGTTTAGTTTTCCAAATATGTCTTTAAGGTTTAACAAAATGTTTTTAACATTTTCAGGTTGACAACTATTGCCTTACGGCATTGAGTATTTTTGTATGTGGATTTGGCACGTTATACATATGGATGCAGGTGAGTTTAATTTTCGCGCGCAATATAATGGACCAAACAATGGTGTATACTGTATTTATTTCGAATAATTACCATGCTTACTTCTCCTCAACACTAAGGTAGAGAGTGATATTCTGAAAACTAATAGAGAACTGGTGTTTCGAGCACAGAATAAATGTATTAGAGCAGTATGCAAGCAGTATTCATTGACATAAAATTCTTACCTTTCCCAGTTTACACATATTTGAAGTGGCTCTGTTTGTGAAATCTAATCCTGATCAATATCATTATTTCTCTAGTCGAAGGCACAAATAATTAGTGAAAACCATTGCGATTCCAAGTGCGTTAGACAAGAAGGAGGCCTCTGCTTATTTAAAAATGATTAAATTTTTCAGTGCCTCATCACAACTTACCTTTCGACGTTGTACTATGACAAACATTTGACGACACTCCGGCAATATCTAGCCAGTGGGAGCTTCATCGTTTTGATTGTTATGGCAATATTGGGAACGGTGGCATCTTTTATACCTAGAGGTATGTATTTTATTATTTTGGATACATGTTAGAGCCTTTGCACATCGCGTTTTTTAAACGCGCCGTCGACGCGCGTGCACGTGCGTTGACAGCACGTTTTTCTTTCCATTGAGCAGCTATACAACGACCATGCGTTTAAAAAACGCGGTGTGCGAAGGCCCTTTATATATGTTTGATGTTGAAATATTTTAATAAGACCGCTTATCTATTATCGCTTATCGATCTATCCTTGCCTTTACCCGACTGCAAAGAAAGAGGGTTATGTGTTTGACCCGTATGTATGTATGAATGTCTATTCCTATGTCCTCTCGTAACTACTAAACGGCTGAACCGATTTTAATAAATGATTCGTCATTGGATTTGTCTTGATGACACGAGTGACATTGGGTACATGAAATTCTTGAAAAATCAAAATGGCGGATTTTTGGCGCCAAATAGTGAGTTTTCAAAAAATGATTTTAATTCAATCCTATCGAGTAGGGTATCAAATGGAAGCTAATAATTAGCCCATTCTAAATATATATGGGCTATAATTGTTTTAATCGACCATTTTCACACAAATATCAAAAATGTGTGAAATAAAACAATAAATTAACAAAATCAAAAACCAGACTGCCTTAAAAATACTAAAAAGAAGAAAACAAGTCTAGTGGGCTAGAACTCTGTTAAGTAGCTAACTTAAAGGTCACAGTCGGGACCCATTCAAATCGTGACCAGCTCAAAAATTCTTAGTACCTCCCACTAGACTTGTTTTCTTCTTTTAAGTATTTTATAAGGCACTCGGGTTTTTTGATTTACTTATTAAATTTATTGTTTTATTATAATGTCACTATTGATTTGTGACTATTCACGATAAAGAACAAGTAGTTTTATTTGTATGAGTATTGTATCAAATTTATTTATTTTCAGGTGGTACCCGCGGAATCTATTTTTGTCTGGTCGCCACATCCCTGTGTAGTTATGTGTTGACTGCAATATTTTGCGTCTTTATATTGTCTTTTGAAAAGGAATACGAATATTTTTCTGATGTAAGTATGTATAACTAGAACATTTTTTTTACCTCCAAATGTCTGTGCTAATTTAAAAAGATAGCAAGTAAAATGATAATGCTAATCATAATCTAATAACACTTCTGAACGTCCAAGCGTGTAAATTCAGCCAGTTACTGATGCATTGACTCGTGGTTTCCAAAGATCACGAAAACAAATGTTTGCTTTTATTTGGGTGTTAAAATATTGAATATTTGTTTTCCAGGGTTTACGGACGGAAATGCTGCTCGATGATGCGTGTTCATTGACAAGCACGTCTTTCTCAGATATGGATAGTATATTTGGGACCCAAGAATTAAACTCTAGTACAATCGTCAGTAAGGGTAACATTTCTTCCTCAAAGGCCTCTTGACCCGAGGCCGTGCCTCGTGCAGGCACGACCAAATCACCTACCAAGGCTACGAAATCGCTTATCTACGGCAGCTTTGGTAACACAAACATTAATATTTTAAAAAAGTTAAAAATTAATGAACAACTATCCCCGGATAACGTTCTTGTCGACAACGACAGTGGCATGTCGTCGGAGGAAACCGACGAGTCACTGAAATACGATCTAAGTGCTAATCTCAATAATAAAGTAAGTAACTCTAATATTATAAGCAATGATGTAATAAAGTGCCTAACTACTGAACCTCAATGTGCTGCGAAATGGAATGAGATTCCATGTTGTTCAAACAATGTTAGTATAAGTGTTGTTAACGAGGAGGACACCTCAGGGTTGGATTTGGACGACGCAGCTGACGAGGCTACCGACACCCAAGTCTCAGACTTCATTGTGATAGACGTGGCATGCGATGTCAAAGATCCTGGATCTGATTGCGAAGAGAAGCTATTAGGTACAAATTCGTATAATGATTGTGATAATTTAAGCATTCATAGTGTAGATTCGAGCCAAATGTTAGTTCCTGTTGCTAACAACGAATTGATGACGACTGAGAACCAGAAACTGGTCAGTCTGTCCTTGTCGATATTGCTGGCCGCTCTGCTGCAAGCGGTGCGTTGTTTTGCACAGTTCTTAGAGGACATTGTTGTACCGCAGCGGTAATATTGTGTTCCATTGCATTTTTTTGGTGCAGCATTTAGTTTTAAAATATGTATTATGATATGTATGATATGATTATTATGATTACGTACCTAACGTCAATATTATCATAATTGTACCTATTGTATTATCACTTGTAAGAATTGTTTTGTTTATTGGAATAAAGTTAAGCTATCTTTGATCTAATGTTTTATTGACACTGCATAAAATGACTAAAACCCATTCTAGTTTTTTCGTATTAGAGTAGAATTGGTAATGGAGTAGGTAGTTTGTTACTAGTGACTCTGAGCTGTAGGCCTCGTGAGTTTTTCGAAATGGCCGAAATACTATATTTTTATGGTTTCACATTTTCACCATTTTGATAAAAACCCGAAAACTTTATCGACAAAAAACATATAATAATCGAACCTACTTTTTTCAAGAGAGTCTGCTGAAATAGCTGGACATCGTCAGACATGCCCAAGCTGAAATGGAGACGGAGAGTTGATAACCTTATAAGATTCACTAGAATTCAGTACCTAATGGTAAGTTTTAATTGCCTAGTTCCTTAATTACGAGTACGAGGTGGGATAGGATAGGACCGTGACTGGAAGTTGATTATCGAAAATACAAACTGAGACATGGATGCACAGAAAACCCAGAAAAAGAGATCAGCGCTGGGAATCGAACCCAGTTCCTCAGCATTCCGTGCTGCGTGCTATAACCCCCTACACCACCGCTGGACAACAACAAACAACAAATTTGGAGTTGAAATAAAAAATACAAAAAGACTCCAAAAACCAATCATAATGGAATTTGGTTATTTCCGTATTCTGAGAGACAAATAAACAATCCGACTGTATAGTTAATAATAATTTAATAAATAATACAGATCAATACACAATACAACTATTCACACACATCAAATAAATTAATGAGGTTATAGGTCATAATACACTAGTCGATATAACTATTTATTGTCTGAATACGTACTATTCACTAGTCGCTTACAGTGAGGCTTCGTTTATCACTGTGATAAGTCTATTGTTGGTATTATGGCACTTTTTCTTCCATTTGATTGAGTTTGAGTTTTTATGTTCCGGTGTGAGTGGCCGGTCGGAGCCTACGGCGTGAGAGGGCGAGTTGGCAACGACTATGGACCAGCGGCGGTTGCGACGTTCATTCAAGTTGGGTAGCTCTGCTATGAGGTTGTTCTCATATTCGCTCAGCATTAAGTAGTTTTCGACCTGCGGAAGAGATTAGTTTCCAGATGAATAAAGTTAGGGGAATTCGTTAAATTACACAAGATATAAAAGTATTGTGGAGTTTTTGTTGGTATGACAGCTAAGGAGAGTCCATAAATTAACGTGCGGCTACTTTTTCGATTTTACTAAGCGCTATCCTATTCATTTTCCAAGTACTTAAGTACTTAATTTCGAGCGATAATTTTATAGCAATATGTACAGATTTTATTTACAGAAACGTGATTAAAAATCGAGTCTGCTAGGAATAGTACCTACCTACGTTCACTTTGCTTAAGTGTATCGGAGTAGCGATTGCCCATTACTACCTCTGCGAAGTATTTTACCTATTGTATTGTATAAGTATTCGTTGTCGTTGTTGATAAAACAATCAATTCTTAAGTTATCTCGTTAAATAACAATCGCTTCAGCGGTTGAAGCCTGAAGAGGCAACGGACAGACAGACAGACTTAGTTTTGCATTTGTAGGTAACATTAATATGGCTATGAATGGCAGACGAAGCGAAATAGGTACTTTCCTACTTATTTATAAATGTGAATAGGGACCTACATAGACAGTTTTACCCACGAACTTAAACTAAACAGATTAAAGCTAAATGTTGGACAATTAATTGCTCCTAAGATATTGTTTTTATCTCTCGTTTACTAGTATTTTTGAAGGCAACGTACCCATACCTAATGACGTAGTAACAAAAGGTTATGTTTGTATGATCCAATGAGTAACCATAACCACGAAGAGTAACCATTGATACTGGGATTCTTTTCGGGAAACTTTGATCGTTTACATACGTAGAGTGCCGCGTAGTAAGAAAACTAGAATCGATCGGACACTGACATGCATGACCTTGTTAGCAGCGGGTAGTTGTGAGGGTGGAAAATGAACCGATATTACGGCATTGCGAATTCAAATTGTATGGTAAATTGCCTAATTAGAGCTAGCGCAGAGAAGTTTCTAGGAAACTAGATGCTATCTTAAACAGCCTCCGCAAAGTAATACCTCTTTTTTTCAATAGCCTATATAGTGTCCCACTGCTGGGCAAAGGCCTCCCCTTTCTCCTTCCACTCGTCTCTGGCTTCGGCTGGAATCGCTCCAAATCGTCCCGCCACCTTCTTTTAGGCCTACCTCTGCTAACACCTGATTTAATAAATTAGATGCTACCTTGTTTACATGTAGATCGACGTGTTATTGTTACAAGAGCACTATGTTTTATGATTATGGGTAATGTGGATGTGGTATAAATCCATGCATTTTAAGTTTATTCGCGCGTTTAAAAGCATCACAATTTTTCAAAGTATGACTAATTAGGTAAATTAAGATCCGCAAATCCCCATTTCGGGGGCCTAGGGGAAAACCAAGTAATGGGAGTCAGTGGGCAATGATAGTTACCCTCATATCTCCAAAACTACAATCACTAGAGACGCGTTAACGTCCTCCTGGCTCCCGTTGTCAACTACCGTTGTGAGCCGGCTGCGCTAGTAGGTACAGCAACAGAATCGGGAATGAAGAGTCTTTTTTTTGTCTCTATTCGATACACAAACAAACGCAAGAAGGAGTTCTTCACTTCATATTCAGCTCAGCTGTAATTTTTTGACGGTATTATTCGCAATAGTTCCTCTAGTTCCTTTCTTTTCATATTAATAATTCTCCTTCTTTTTGTACTGCTAGAGGAACTACTGCGAAGAATCCTTTTGACGCAAGTTAAGCTGCGTTTCCACCAAAGATGTGCGAGTATTTGTCGCGAAGAATGTGTTTTCCATTAATCAATAGAAACGTTTCATTTACCTATCCTCGCACAGCTCATCTCTAGTGGAAACAGCTGAGCGGAGCGAGGCGAGGTAAATGTAGCGTTTCTATTGGTTAATGAAAAACACATTTCTCGCAACACATCCTCGCACATCTCTGGTCAAAACGGACCCTAATAATACCTTGTTACAGCTAGTAATACAGTCCCCGCCGCAGTCCAAGTCGTCGAGCAGGTGCTCCGGTATGTCGAGTTCGAGGTCCAGGTCTAGACCGCCCTCCTCGCTGATGCAGGTCAGCTCCGGAGGCACGTTGGGCGGCGGCGAGCCCAGGCTGCCTGGCCCGATGCTGTCGAGCAGAAAGTCCCGACCTGCGCGCCCAGGCGCCACCAATTCTGCTCCTAGAACTAAGGATGGGTTTGATTTAAGACAGGGTTTTAGCAGTACATTTAATAATAACTTGCTAAATTAAATTAAATTAGAAAATACAAAATCGTCAAAATTAGGCATAATAGGTACAGTCAGCAACAAAAACATGAATACAGCCAAAGTGCCAAAAATATGTGTATGCGACCTTAATGTTCAAGCAATAAAGTACTGTATTACATATTTTTGGCACTTTGGCTGTATTCATATCTTTGTTGCTGACTGTACATAACTTTATGAATGTTGTTTTTACGGTATTAGTAAGTTTTTGACACAATAAATGAATTAAAATGTAGGAGGTACGTAATGAGGGTTTTCCGACAGGTGAAATATCGCTAGATGGCGCTAGTATCGTGAGATCCGTTTGACAATTGCGTCGCGCTCGTGATTGGTTAAATAACTAAATGAGCCAATCTAAATTTTCATAAACCGCATCTCCTCAAGTGTGTAATGTCTCTACGTCGACATTGGCAAAATAAGTCTTGCTAAAACGGCAAGAGTGAAAGCCATTTAAAAAAAAATAGCCAATCGAAAGCAAGCCAAAGCAAGCAAACTCATTATTCAATTATTAGTTTGGGGATGAATTTCAGTTATTGCATGCTTGCTTGCAAGGTTGAGTACGTATGCCCTAACATAATTCAAGACATGTAGGTAACTAGCCGTATTCTTGCAAATAAATCATTTCTATTCTATTCTCAATATATCCAATAGATCCAAGACTCGAAGATAAGTATCTATTTTTTATACAATAGTCTGCCCCGACCGGGGTTTAACAAGGTTCTCTAACCACTAGGATGTCCGGTCGTCGTGGGCTTACCTAAGGCGGTGGCGGCACCGGTAGCGGTCCGCGGTTCTCGGTCGCGGCTGCGGCTGCGCCGAGACTGGCCGCACGCTGACTCGCAGGTCACCGCCGTACCGCCATTTTCTCTGAAAAAGGAAAGGTTACAACATGAAATTCATCAGCATTACTTATTATTAACCATTTAGATAATAGTACAGTCACCTGCATTAATACATGACATGACATGTAATAATGATATTACCAATAAAAGAGTATGAGTATGAGTATCTGCCACAGCAGAGAGAGCAAAAATATCTGACACGTCCTACCGTACCTAGAAATAGTCATACCATATATTTATGCACGCTTTGTGGTACCAGATATTGGTAGGTACTGGTGACTACATGAACTGCTTAAAAAATCCATCACGCATGACAAGTAGCATGAATGAAGGTTTTCACAGAGGTGAAATATCGCTAGATGGCGTTAGAATTGTGAGATCCGTTTGACGTTTCCTTCGATTGCCTCATTTAGTTATTTAACCAATCACGAGCAAACGTCAAACGAACTTCACGATACTAACGCCATCTAGCGATATTTCACCTCTGTGAAAACCCTCATTGCTACTCTGAGATTCAAATTGCCACCACGATGCTAAAGTGCTCACTGCTGGTATCCAAAATATGAAAAAAAAATATTGACCAAGACCATGTTTAGGTACTTAATAGTTAAACCGAAAGGAGAATGTAGCCAATTTTAATGACCAGTAGGTAGAAGAAGCAAGCAAGCAGTCGAGCTCGTTGTTTTGAGCAAAAAAGTGTGATTCAAGAATGTTAATGTAACGGCTAATTCATGCTATTCATTATTAAACCGCATGCGATGAACAAGTTGTAGTCCGGTGCTTTATACTCCAAATGGGGCTCTTCAATCACAGCATGACATCCAATTTGTAACCATCACAGTCATGCCGCATCTGGTTAAACGACTCGAGTAAGCAGCCGTAAAATTAGTAGGTATATTTCCCAAATGGGTAACCCTGATACTGAGAGCCACGAAATGCGTTGTAATTAAATTATGTAAAATTGCAAAAGGAAAGGAACATTTTTACGCTGAAAACCTGTATTCAATGTTCAATGTTCTTCAAGTTTAAAGCCGAACTAAGAAGGGGTTAGGGTTGTGGGTGCGTCCTTTTGTTTGTATTTTGGTGGTAGTTCATGAAAGTAGCATATAAATGATGAAGCACAATACCACTCAACCGAAAAATATCAAAAATTTATCAGTCAGGAAGTATTGGTACTTCGTCGTCGATAGGTTAGGTTCTTTCAAAAATAGTCCAAAAGAGGGCAGTTTTCTACGCAGCCTGTTTCGTCTGAATTAAGCAAGAAAACCCCAAGAAAGTGAAAAGGCGTAGTAAGTAAGTGCGGAAAACATAGACCCAAGAGAAAGCTTCACTCTCCTTTCCTTGTACAGGATAACGATCTTATTCGTCTACTGTTTCAGCAAAGATCTGTATTGTCTAATGCACTCACCATGCTCTTTCTATCTATACCGTGTGACAGAAAGAAGTGGTGAAAACGATTGTGATTCTAAGTGTGTTAAACAGTAAGGCCTCTGGCGAAGACTCTCTTGGTCGTATTCGTCATGACTGATGATCGTTGTTGATGATGGTCCTTCGAGCACGAATGCGCTTCCTCAATCGATCCCGGTCCATCGCGTTCCTTACGACGACCTCTCTATCGCAGAATGGTGAAGACTACTTGATAGAAAACTCACTTGGTTTGTTTGTGTGCAACGCTACGCCGATGTAAATCGATGCAGAAGAGAGACAGAGAGCCGATGATTGAACACGTCGAGCTGAAGTAGTAACCCGCTTTACCACCGCACCCCACGTTTATGTACCCTGGAGAATAAAATAGTTCTTCATCATCTTAGCCTTTATAGTCGTGCCACTGCTGTGCACAGGCCTCCTCTCAGAATGAGAGGATATGGCCCGTAGTTCCCACGCAGGCCCAGTGCGGATTTGGAACTTCACGATATTTCGTAGGTAAATATGTAATTCAAATTTTATACGACTATACCCTATGCTTCTGATTGACGCCAGCATCGTTGCATTAGTTACCTTTATTTACCATTACCTAACCTCCTTTAGTCGAAGTAGGCAACGAACGACTCAGAAATATCAAGGCACCTAGGTATTATTAATTAATTTCCGTATTTGAAGTTTTTCGTCACTAAACGTGAACACGAAGTGACATACCTCGTGGTAGGTGAGTATACATATACTATACCTAAGTACGTTTAGCATCAGCATCAGCTGAGCAGTGAAGCTTCCTATAAAATTTGTAGATAAGTTTCATTTCCCCTAAAATTTTATGTCCTTTTCTAACGGTCGGTCTCCCTTTACTACCTAACGTCAAGTATCTCACCTCAATTTCCCATAAAGAAACCATAACGGGGACATTTACCCACAAAATCGTAACGAAACGACTTTTAGGTCGTTATTCTGAAAACACAATTTTGGTTGCCTACATTCACAAACGCATTAACGCACAGAATTTATAAAATCATTCTACTTATTTTCTTTTCATTTAACTTACAGGAAGATACATAGATGATATAATAGGTATAATTATACTCGTACCTACACGACACCTATCTGTGTTCATGTTTGTGTTAGTATCAGTAAGCTCTTTGGCATAAGTTTTACGCTATTAGAAGAGAAAAATCTTTCACTTAGATACTTCAGATACTGTTTGTGTTTTAACTATAACATTATTTTGCAAACAAATAAAAGTTTTTTTATTATTATTATTCGACTGGATGGCAAACGAGCAAGTAGATCTCCTGATTTACGTACCTATTTACTCCTATTCCTTAAATCACTGACGTCACGTGAACAATTTAGACAAGCCAGTACCTTCTTCTTACCTTCGTGTTACCTAAACCTAAGCCACGGTGGCCTAGTGGTTTGATCGTGGGTTCAAATCCGGCCTCGCACCCCAAGTTTTTTGAAATTCATGTGGAAAATTACATTAGAAATTTACCACAAGCTTTACGGTGAAGGAAAACATCGTGAAGAAACCTGCACATACCGGTGAAGAAATTTATTGGAGTATATGAAGTTTCCAAACTGCACTGGCCGCACATGAGAACTACGGCCCAAGCCCTCTCATTCTCAGAAGAGTCCTGTGTCCAACCAGACATACATAGATGAATATGATGGCACACCTGAGAGCGGCACTCCGATGGCGATGGGCACAGCTTGCGAGCACTGCACGAAGCCCCAAGTGCGCGCGAAGTTGCGCGAGCGCACACGCTCGTAAGTGTACATCTTGAGCGAGTAGTGGTAGCCGCCGCAGAATATACCTGTAATTTATAAACCACGTCGTTACTTTACGAAAATTCATTCATAAGTTTATATGCTACGTTTTACGTTTATTATTAATGGTTGTCTGGAAGAGATCATTTTTAAGCGATAAGATCACCTATTTTTCATCTTTTTTAATTTTTGTACGGTATCTATAGATTTGTGGTGTTTATTTAATAAAGAATATTTGTACTTATTGGATTGTATTCAGGAAAACTATTTTTTACCTATAATCTTTAGACATTTCGGCAATTACGAAATAGAAGAACTGAGAGTTAATCGACCATTGAATGCTGGATAGTGAACCAAATCTATCTGAAATTTGGCAAAATTCCACCATCCTAATGCGATATCACTTGTCTATCGTTATTTTATTAGACTGTATTTCGTTCATTTAGATTCGGGTACTTCCGGGAGAGACATCTTGTTCCCGATCTCTACCGTTAAATGTATCAGAAGTAACAAATATCGCTTAGCGTGCAGATTAGGTACGTCAAAAATTTGTAATACTCTACGTACGTCTATTGCATAAATAATAAACTCACTCAGTCACTTTTGTTTAACTATTGCCTTAAATGTGCTGAAATAAGTGTTTTAAAAGTTGTGCATAAACTAATAAATATCTAAGATACAAGTAACAAAACTGAATCGCGTACAGTCATCAGTAGACCAACCTGACACAACAAAGTGTGCATAAATATTCGACATGACTTTCTTTCTTTCTAGTAGCGGCAAGATGCGTCAGATATTTTTACACGCTCCGCTGCGGTAGATATTAATGCAGGTGTTATGTATTTACAAACCTCTGTAGAACCTTCTCACAATCCGAACCAAGGAATCAAGTTTTTTCGATTACCTACCTACTTTTTGTATTATCTGTCTAGCACTCTAGCAATAAAAGCATCAAGTACCTAAGTACCAATCGAACTTTCGATTGGTTCATTAATCGGCCAGATAACAGACCAATTTATCATCACTGATTACTTCCAAGTATCTTAAAAGGGTGTTGAGACCTGTTGATCTTACAGATCTCATGAGCCGGGTTTTTGACGCGCTGTAAGTAGAAGTGAGTGCCAGATGTTCTTACCATAAACCCAAGCAAACATGACATATCCCCTATAAGATCCCTCCACCGCGGTCAAAGCCATGGTAGCCAGTGCACAGCCAAATACCGCTGCCTGAGTGAGGTACTGGCGTGCAATCCGGCACTCAGCAGAGTTCTGACGCACCAGAAGACCGAAGGCTGCGCAGCCCACTGCCCAGGCCAGGCCAAGGTAAGCCTGGAGAAGCTCGGCTGTGTCACCTAGACCTGGAAATTATAGGGATATAAATTTTTTTTTTGGTATTACCAAACATAGTGTTATATTCTAGTAGTGTTACCAAAAATTTAATAATTGGCGTGCTCGTATTACGTGTACCTAGTGAGTAAATACGTCAATTAGATATTGGCTATTCAGTAAACAATGTACCTATGTACACGAACATTTGTCAGTTGTTGAGGCAGTAATTATAAAAAAAAAACATACTGAATCCAAAACAGCACCTATGCGTTTACCAGTCTTTAACATAATAAAAAGTTTTCTTCCGAGGCAATAAATTTCAGACGGGGTCAACTCATGGAGAATAAAACGTTAATTTCATCAGATACAAATCCAACTTCGCAACAACATATAAACTTTTATCCAAATCATGCGATCCGCCTATAGCTGAGTAAATGTTATTTGTTTCCCTTCCTTGACAATCTCAAGATCGTAAAAATTCTGTGGCGTCATACTTTCTTTTGTTGAGAGACAAACTTTATGGTTTCAAAATAGGAAAGTTAATTGAATAGATTCAGGGTACGAGGTCAATTACCTTCCTCTTCTGCGTGGTACGCCAAATAAAATATAGGTGTGTTGATCCCGAATGCTGATATTCCGGTCGACATGAGCAGGATACGAACGGTTTTGGACCGTAATGTGGAGAAATCGAAGAAGGGTTGTCGATCGTCGGCCTTGTTCCTGTCTTTCATCTTGCGTTTGATTTTAGTTTGATTTTTGAGATGCAGTATGGCGCGTCGTTGCGGGTGATACAGAGACGCCGAGCGATAGAATGTACCGAGGATGAACGTGACAAACACTACTCCTGTAACGGCCTGTAGACCAAGTCGCCATCCGATCGCTCTGGAATTAGAAAATTTTATGTAAAAAGCTGATGTTCAAACAATAAAAAATAGACAAGTAAAATCTAGTTTTTCTATGATGTGCAGTGATGTACTGCATTGGAAACCTAGCTCATTCGGCCTCCTAGACCTAGAAAAACAAACAAAATTGAACCCTTTTAATTAGTAGTTACACTGTTCACAACTGAATGCAGTCGGGGTTCAAATTAAAGAAATGATATGTAACTGTGTAGAAAATACTGACCATTGTAGGTATTAAAATTGTTGACAAGACATAACTTACCACTACGACTTCCAACTTACTTGATAGCACCCTTTATGAATGTAGACATGACAGCAATCCCGAGGCCACTGCCGCTGACTATGAATATTTCCACGAGCTCCCTTCGTCTCTTGAAATACTGGGCCACCATCAACGTGGAGCAGTCCCGGGTGAGGCCCACGCCCACGCCCACTACAGTCCCTGGGGACAGATAACGGGGAATTTATGCATGACCCCGTAATTTATGGATACGGGCAGTGATTTGTCTGTATTTTGTCGAGGTGATCAAAAACTTCACTATCGCTATTCGAATTCGGGTTGCAGTCTATGGAACTACTATCTACGGAAATACTTTACTAAAATGCCTTCTATGTTAACTGTGACTAACGCTATGAATCCAAGTTACTTCAAATAAAATTGATATTATTATTATTATGCTCTAAACTCTAAACAATATTTAAACGTAAGCAAGAGCATAGGTAACAATCTGGGCCCAACTGCATAACAAATTACAGGCTAATAGTTAATACTACCTAATGGTATAGCAATTTTGTATTGAAATTGCAATTGGGCCCTGATTATAAAATTTACTTTTCACGTCTCATGCTCGTAAAGTTGGTGTTTATGCTGGATCTAAGCGACATAAAATGACTTTTTATGCCCTAGTGCATAAATGTTTTAATGTTTATTTGGGCACAAACGGTACAATATGGCTGATTACAAATGAAAACTTAGCTAATACACCAACCAGTAAAGTTACCATAGGTTATTATTACATATTACTAACCTTAGGAATAAAGTAATATCTTCGTCTAATACCAAGGTAATCAGATGTCAAATGCCACAAAGAAAAAAAAAATTATACATATATACATATATTTTTTATATATTTATATATTGTTTCCATTGTTGTTAGGTATTTCATTGCCTCGCAATCTAAGTGAAAAGCAGAGTGTAAAACTCGAGCATTAAACCCATTTTCCCCTCGACGTGTCTATCCATATTGTTTCCATTGTTGTTAGGCTTCATTGCCTCTACAATCTAATCGTGACATAAAATCAAATTAATAAAAATAATCTAAGTAAGTACCAAAATCGCTTTCTGTGTAGAGTCGCACGCGATATTATGTGGCGCTTTATTTTTGCTCGTTATTTCCTGTTCTGCTATAAAGTCTTAAGTCTGTGTACTCGAAATGTGGCAAACGGAACCGTAATACTGTCTTATCGCTGTCCGTCTGTCTGTCTGTGTTTCACAGGACTATAATTTAGATACAATAACAATAAAATAAAATTAATAAAGATAATTTACAGTAAGTATTTTCCATAGGATAGGCTCACGCTGGCTCAGTTTATGTAAGTCCTCTATTATCTCGATTGATTTATTTTACAATTGTTTATTCGTTCACGATGACGCGTGCCGTTGTTCTTATTACGATATGTCTAATTTTGAAAAAATCATGCGTCTTCGTGGATGGCACTAGGTATACAGATATAGAGCAAAAAACCGGCCAAGAGCGTGTCGGACACGCCCAAGATAGGGTTCCGTAGCCATTACGAAAAAAAAAACAAGTAATATTACGTGCGTTATAACACAATTAAAACGGTTTACTAATGTTTCGGCGAATAACGTTTGGCAACCTGTTTCATTTCGCAACTTTTAATTTCCCAACTGTTTAATATTTCTGAAACTGTAAATATTTCAGGATTTTTATAAAACTAGCCTAACCTAACCTAAAAGGTTTTACACGATGGCCAGGAAATAAAACCTGAAATATTTACAGTTTTAGAGTTTGCGAAATGAAAAGTTGCAAAATGAAACAGGTTGCCAAACGTTACGTTGCGAAAAGGCAGTACCCGAATTAAAACACTTACTACAGCCTTAAAATCTATTACCAGAAAAAGAGCGTATCTTCACGGCACTTACGTTCTTTTGTTGAGAAGCGCAGTTTTTCGGCAATAACTCAAAAACGGTATATCCGATCATGTTGAAACCAATTTTCGTTGGAAGTTTTTCTTAAGCGTTACCTTTCCATATTTTTTGCATATTTTTTAGACAAACGGTTTACAAGATAGAGGGGGGGGGGGGCACACAATTTTTGCTACTTTGGGAGCGATTATTTCCGGAAATATTCACTTAATCAAAGCTTTCGAACTATGTGTCACACGTTGAAGCGAGTTAAAAAAAAACAATTTCTGTTACGTGTATGGAGTGCCCCCCCTATAAATATTTATTTTTGTAATTTAACTACAAAACTAAATAGCGGTTTTAACAAGACATCTGTACACCAAATTTCATTGATATACATCTTGTAGTTTTCGAGTAAAATGCCTGTGATATACGGATGGATGGACGGACGGACAGACAGACAGACAGACAGACAGACGGACTTGACGAAATTATAAGGGTTCCGTTTTTGCCAGTTTGCCAGGAGGTCCCATACAAGAATCATATTGTTTACGGCAGTACTTTATGATCTTTAACAGGTACTTATACCTAGTCAGTTTAATTTATTATGTGATTGGCTGATTATTTAGTAGGTGTAGGTACATTTTTGAGGATATCATTATAACCTCAAATAACGAGTAGGTACCTGCCAACAAATTTACTCAAAATTATTTCACAAGAAATCCTGCTTTTACCTTACCTATCTAAATAATTTTAGACCACCTAATATACTGTTCACATAAAGTCACTATTAATCATATAGAACTGAACTGAACTCGGCGACTATGTCCAAATAATATATGGGCTTACGAAAACAACTACTCGGAATCATTATCATTTAGAGCCAGTTTTAGTTTACATTCTACATTGTAAAATACATTTTGATTTTAAAGTAAGCGTATAGAAATTGTCTTATTTAAAAGAGGGTGGGAAATGGAGCTCACAATCGAAATTTTGCTGACTCAGTTTAAGACTGGGACGGCGACGTCACAATGTTTGCTGAAAATGAAATGTTTTTCTCGAATCTACCAACATACAGAAAGAAATCTTGATGTTAATACATCTAAAGATCGCTGGTTTTTCATGCTTTACTTAATTAAGTACCTATTACAAATTTACGAAAACAACAACAAATTCTGTACTTATAGCGTATAATTTTATTTTGAAACAATATTAAGTTTACAGCTATATAAAGTAACGAAAAATATATCAAGACAGTTTTTGTATGCGAAATCTGTCATTTCATTGCGATCGCGAGCGTCAGTAACGTTAGGTAATACGGCCTCTGTACTTGAGGGTTTCGTAGAAAAGAGGAGGTTCGTACGTAGTGAGGAAGGGCGGAATTAAATGAATGCAATAAATGCGCTAAAAGCTCGGCGCGCCCTTAAAGTGACAGTAGCCAGGCTGTGGCCAGGCTCAGAAAAAACCCTCATGTTGGTCCGAGCTGCTAGATTTTTGTTCACCAGTGTCGTTGCCAGCTCTGAATATGAAAATAGGTCGCCAACTGGTCGCGAGTCCCAAACTTAGGACCCGAGAATCAGGAAAACACCATATGTAATCCCATAATTTTAAGTTCATCATAATTCTATGACTATAATAAATTAAATGACTGTCTGTCTTTATACTTAAATCGCTATACCGATTGACATAAAATTTGGTATGGAGATAACTTGAGATCTAGGTCATCTAGGAAAGGACATAGTATAGTTTTTATCCCGGAAAATTTCACAGTTACAAATATCTGCCCAGGCCAAGGATCAAACCCGGAGTAGCTTTGTAGTCAGGTTCACTAACCACTTGGCTATCCGGTCGTACCTACTAGTATTTCAAATTTAGTTTTTTTTACCACTTTTCAATGAGATTCGAACCGCTCTCCTATTCAAGGGAAGACGGGTTAAACAAAAGTTTCGAGATCTTCCAATCGCCAGACCTTAAAAGCTAGTAAAAGCATTGAATCGTGCTAAGTGCGCGCTGAATAAGGTACTTTAGCTGACAATTATTGAGCAGAGTTAGCCCGTACCATCCAGGATATGACAACTTATCTGTGGGGTCCTATGACACTAACGTATCACTCTCACTCCGTTCACCGACAATATGAAAACGACTTTAAATTGCCTGATATATTGCGGCGTTTCAAATTTAAATGTCTAACGTTGGAGAGCTGTTAATGGGTTGATTGGCTTTTTGATTTCATATTGTTGCGTATGTATTTTCGTGATACAGTCTACGCTGGCCTGATGTGATTAATTTAATTTTAACCTCCTGCGGCCCAAATCAAATTTTTGTTTTATGAACATGAAACCTTATGTTACTTGTGAGAGAGTTCGATGTCAAATTACAATAAGTCCTATACAAAGGGTGCTGGGCGGTAAGGATATTACGGGTGTTCATTTTTTAAATAAAAAGCTCGGTTTTGGACCTATATATCCTGTGTTTTTGACTGTACCGTCACGTGCACCTGCATCCTGTGTGTCTGCCATAGCAGAGCGTGCAAAAATATCTGACGTCGTACGCTCAGAATAGAGTCGTATCAATAGCAAAGTTTGGGAGTTAGTATGTGTTTGTGTGGACCTTTATTAGTCCTACACGCTAAAGCAGCTGGACGGATTTGGTTGAAATTATATTATAAATATATAGATAGCTGGAAATCTGGCATAACACATAGACTCCATTTTATCTCGATAATCCTATGGTATCGGGTATAGAGTCATGAAATTTGGCACAGATGTTTTTAGTGCAACGTCAATGAAGACCACGATACAATATTTGGGGATTTAGTGAAATCCCGCAATTTAAACTGCGGGATCTAATGATTCACGCGTGTACGCGGGTAAAAGCAAGTATTACACTAAAAACGTAGACATTCGTAATCAATAGACAGAGAGTTGCCATACCTTACATCTTCCATAACTTTCTACAATACAATCAGCTCCGGATGCAGTCACTGCGAAAAGGCAATCTATACTCAATAAAACGATCCACTTAGTTCGAAGGTTATTTGTAACTCGTTATAAGTCCAATGAAGCCTTCTTCATTCAGGGCACGGAGTTGGGATCCTCTGGGATTGTTAACCGTATAATGCTGCAATTTGCTGCCGTTTCTAGTGCACCGTGCACGTGCTACTGCGCATTTTACAGTTTGTTTTCCGTGTGAGCTCGCCTTGAAAAGAAACCACGGATTGATTCGCAACACGTCGGGCATAATATGCCGAGATATTAGGTATCTCGGCTATAATACGTGGTTGATCCGCGAACAATTTCAATAATCAATGGCATGATTCCTTGTGTTCAAATAATTATAAACCTGACAGAACTAGTAGTATTGTTATATTTCAGGTTGTGTGTGTTGTGTGTTTTTAATCCCTTTTTCAATGTAGCAAGTCAAAGCAGCGTATTCAGCAAGCGCCAATGCGTCTTAGCGAGTATAAGTAATTTAATACTGGCCATTTTTCTGACTGTTATGATCTTCTTTATAAAAGAGCGAAGCGCAACTGACAAGTACAAATTACGAATGTAGAATTAGAAACAAATTAGAATTATAAAATATGTATTTTTATTTTATTTTGAAAGAAGGATATTTAAGATATCATCATTTTAATTTGAATATGGATGAGTATTTAATTTTTATTTTTTTTTACGAAATACGCTGGATGACGTCACAGTGAGACCGCCACGTTCCATTGCCTAGAAAAAATCAGATCCAGAACATAATCTGTGGCATTACAATTTGACACTAATTCAAGCACGGCTTAGGGTCCTAAATGAACCATGACAAATAGTATTATTTATTTCCCTTCATTTAGCTTCGATTATTCCTATGATTGTTTAATGGTGTGATAGTAAATAGATATTTTTTATTAAAATCTGATATTTAAATTCTTTTGTATTTACTTGTAACGAATTAAATTTTAATTTAATTTGTAAAAATACAATGGAAATACTCGTATACATTTCGGACTTTACGATAAATGACAACTGTTTAAAGCCGGGTGCGCATCATGTGATTAAAGTTCTATCTTTGTCACTTTGTTACTTGAAGTAACTTGGAACCTATTTTCGACGTTTTAATTAATGAACAGTCAAAATTTCAAATTTCATACCGGTAGCACATCAAAACAATAATTATAGATTTTGTAAATGATTTGTTTTTGTTGTTACTTGATTAGAATAAAATTTAATCAATAAATGCTCCCTGGCCGGCGGAAATGTTGTAATTTTTGTATATGGCCCATCTCTAAATCTATTTCCCCATCCCTGCCCTATAATATAAGAATAGTTTTATAACAATCTTGAACCCCCGTGTAAAAAAATGTGCGTCTATATGACAAATATTTTCGTCGAAAAATTAGAGTACCACATTAAACTAACGTAAAATAAAATAAAGACAGTTTGGCTGTCTGAGGTTTTAATAATTAACACCTTGAATACCTATGTATACAAGTTGTATGTATATAGTCCTCCTCGTCGGTTTCGATGACGGCGACCCTTAAAAAAAACTATTCTATAAATTATGACGCCATTATGGGCTTCGGATATGGCTGGCTAGGCCGAATTATACTCATCTACACGCATGACAGTATATTTGCCCAGCTGAGTTGTATGTATACGTGTAGGAGGATACTTAGGCTACGAATAAATAGACTTATTATTTTTTCGTAGTACTTAAGTCTTTCTTTACGTACCTAATTGGCAGAAGATTAAATTATTTGAGGAAGAGCGTCGCGCGTTAGACGTACCTAAAACGCCAATTACGTAAAGTTGTATGTATGTAGGTATCAAAGCTTTTTTTTATACAGCATAGAATGGCTTCCAATCTTTTCTTCATTTGATATATACACTAGCTACATGTTTATGCAATGGCTGGTCTTTGCAGGGATAAATTGCATTGAATTGCGATACGGGCTTAAGCTTTCTTTCGAAGATAAAAGTGCCGATTGCAAAGTTTTATGTTCGATTCCAGCAATAAATCTTGTGGCGATAAACTCTCAAGCTCCTATTTGTTGTATTCTATAATACCTTGTAGAATATTATAATAACAAACATTTTCACACGACATTGAATTTCGTCACGTGTGGGCTGGTTTCCTCACGATGTTTTCCTTCATTGTAAAGGTCCTGCTAAATTTCAAATGTATTTTGCACAAAAATTCCAAGAACTCACAAAGCTGCGACCCCGGCCTCGAAACCACGAT
This sequence comes from Choristoneura fumiferana, assembly GCF_025370935.1. NCBI lineage: Eukaryota > Metazoa > Arthropoda > Insecta > Lepidoptera > Tortricidae > Choristoneura > Choristoneura fumiferana. Next base: position 10,218,628 of record NC_133487.1, on the reverse strand, counting down.
CATCTGTTTGAGAGACCAATGGGTCAAACTACTTAGCTAGCAAGACTTTTTTCTTACTTCATTCGTACTACAAATTTAACATAGTTGTTTCCATTTTTAACCCCGACGGAAAAAGAGGGGTGTTATAAGTTCGACCGCTATGTGTGTCTGTGTATCTGTGTGTCTGTCTATTTGTCTGTCTTTGGCACCGTAGCTCTTAAACGAGTGGACCGATCTGAATGCGGTTTTTTTTGTTCAAAAGCATGTTTTCTAGCGATGGTTCGTAGACATGTTTTATCAAAATCGGGTCAGCCATTTTTGAGATATTGAAGTTTGAAGTGACAAAGCCGGGAGCAAACTTTTTGTTGCTTAGGTTAGTGATCTGGTTAGATATGATTTCAAAAATAATCCACCTGGCTGGAATAGTACGTCTAGGATGCGCAGTAATTTCTAATAGCGAGCGAGGCGTGTTAACGATCCTAACATTAGCACATTCATTGTTAGAAGAGGCTTGTGCCCATACCTACGAGAAATTTAAACATATTATTACTAGCTTCAACCGCGTGAAATTCGGTTATCGCGCGCTGCGCCCTCGGGAACTGTGCATTTTTCCGGGATAAAAAGTAGCCTATGTCACTCTCTGGCCTATAAACTATCTCTATCCAAAAAATCATCCTCCTATGTCGGTCCGTTTCGACAAACACATACACTTTCGCACTTATAGTATTAGTATGGATAGCCTGGAAACTACACAAGGCAGTTCTCAAATAATAGGACATTAACCTTATTTGTTTATTTACATGTACAGTTCAAGTTGACGAAAGAGTATCTTGGTATGTTAATATCATAATAAAACTCGAAAATTATTCGCAACTTAATTTGCATATATGGAAATATTCGTGAGTGAATTACCTGGCCTTGTACCAACAACGAAGTGCAGAATTGGAACTTCGTATCGTAGTGTCCAGCTCACGCTAATATTGTTTAATACGAGAGTGAGCGGGACGATACGATACGAACTTTGAATTTCATAATAGCCCCCTTGTTTATGTTTTCTAAGTATCGGCCGATGTTGACACTGAGGAAGATTTTTTAGTACCTATATTAATTATAAGGTAGCTTTGGCTCTTGATTTCGTCTGCAAAAATTTCGCTTATGGCTATATCCCATAATTAAATACCATAAACGGGACTTATCACGTCGTTTCGACCACATTACAGTGGCGGTGGTCACGAGCAGACTGAATGTTATATTATTTATTTATTTATTTAATGGAATTGCACAGTACATACTATATTACATATGTGGTCGAAACGACGGACATAAGACAATTTTTGTCTCGGAAAATTGCACATGTACCTAGTTCCAATAGTGATAAACGAATCTTTCGCATACAGAGTCGCGGGCTAAAGGTTGTCCCTATTAAATAATTGTTTACTTTATATTCGTGTGAACAAGAACAAACTAGTACTTAAAATAATTAATACTTACGTCTAAATAGTTGACATTTTACTACGTTCTCGTAATGTCCATCCCAAACTTGATTAAACATTCACAAAGGTATATAAAAGGGCCCCGGGTTAATTGTAATGTACGCCGATTCAATGGTATTTTAACGAAGAATTTCCCATATTTAAATGAAATGAAATAATTTATTGCCAAACATGTGTTACATATTATCAGGTCTTACGAAATAAACTTGGTGCATCATGTTATGCCGTATGTTGTGTTTCATGAAAGAAACCCGGATAACTCACGTCTTAAATCGAGTTTACCTCTACATTATGTTTCGGGCTAATTCGTAGTCCTTCTTTTTTAAGCAGCGCAACATTTTTAGCTAAACTCGATTTAAGACGTGAGTACGAGTGGTCCCACGGTAGTTAATTGTTCAAAGAAAAAATATCAAGTTCTCCTATGTGGTAAAGATCAGCAGGGCTACTACGAAACTCGAAACTCAAAGTTCATGTCGTGCTGTCCCTCTCGCTCTCGTATTAAATAGTATAGGTGTCAGAGGGACCGCACGACACGAACTTCGAGTTTCGAGTTTCGTAGTAGCCCTGCAGACACAGCAAATATTGTAAATATGTTCCTTGCTAAAAAAAGGCATTAAAGCACACACACATATATGTATAAGTACCTATTATACCTAATGAAATGACTACTTGTCATAAAAATAAAATCTCGACTACTTGCCTGTTCGTTTATCACGCGCCCGCAGGAATTATACAATTTTCTGGGATAAAAACTATTTTACCTGTCTCCTTTTCAGGGTCTTCAACTATCTTCATACTAAATTTTATTACGATTATGAGAACTTTACGCGCGAAAGCGTGACAAACAAACCAACTCGCATTTGTATTTACAATATTAGGATTAAGTCGTTAAATCTAATTTTCTTTTGGCATTTTTATTTACTTTGATATTGCCTACAAAACAGCTTTAACATCACATGGATTTTTCCTGTTTTCAGCCATTTCGCCAGCCAGCCCAGTAGAGTGGTCTGACCTATTGCCTCTCAAGCAGAGAATCGTGGGTTCAAACTTTTATTTATTTTTATTTATTAACCACAATTTACAAAAATAACAACTTAAAAATATTTTCGCCAAACTGCTAAGCAGTTTGTTGGCGAATACAGCACTCTTTTTTATTAAAAAGTTGTAGGTTATAAAATAGGCTATAAAAAGCTTATTTCAATATCTTAACCTTATCTTATATTACTCGCGTTAAATGACCCAGTGCCCTTCGCCGTCCCAACAATTGTTTTGAAATTTATGTGCGAAATTACAATCAAAATCTACCCTGAGCTTTACAGTGAAAGAAAACATCGTCAGGAAACCTGTTCAAACTGCGAAGTCATTCAATTCCTTCCTAAACCGTATTGGGCCCGCGTGGGAACTACGGCCGAAGCCCTTTCATTTCAACAGGAGGCCTGTGCCCAGCAGTGGGACGTATATAGGCTGGGATGATTGATGATTGATTGAATTTCACGTCTTAAAATTCTTTAAGACATATCACTCTCATTTTATTTGAGAGTGATTTCGTGCGGTTACTTCTACTTCTTCTACTTCTACTTTGAGTATACCTACCTACTAACATGTACCCTAAGTAAGTAGGTAGTAGTAGTAAGTAGAACTGTGACGCAAAACTGTCTGTCTACTTATTCGTGTTCATCTATCTATACGTAAGTACATAGAGTTCACTTTTAGTTTACCTACGCGAAATGAGAAAAGTTAAGGGACTACATTCTGAAACATTAGCTTAGGATAAACAACTGTTCAGGTGATTTTCCCCTTCTCAAACACACACATTTCTTTATATTTACCTATTACTAGTATTTTGTCTTTTGTCACATTTTTCACTAGCTGTTGCCCGCAACTTCGTCTTAGAAGAACGCGTCCTAGGGAACAACTATTTGTTTCGGGATAAAATATTATCCTATTATTTATTCTGGTCTTCTACTACTAATATGATGAGTGCAAAAATTCATGGCAATTGGTTCAGTACTTAGTTAAGGCGTTAAAGTGGAACAACCAAACTCACTTTCGCATTTGTAATATTAGTAAGGACGGTAAACTGTGTTTGTTTGTTTGTTTAAACTCTTAACGCCCGCAGCCAATTCTGACGCAATTTGCCATGCCTTTGACACGGAGAAGGATAAAAAAATATAAATAAATATCATGGGACACTTGACACCAATTGACCTAGTCCCAAACTAAGCAAAGCTTGTACTATGGACACTAGGCAACGGATAAACATACTTATATAGATAAATACATACATACATATTAAACATCCAAGACCCGAGAACAAACATTCGTATTATTCATACAAATATCTGCCCCGGCCGGTATTCGAACCCGGGACCTTAAGCTTCGTAGTCAGGTTCTCTAACCACTTGGCCATTCGGTCTTCATAGATATAAACTACCAAGCATTCCGATTCCTAAAATAGTACTTGAATGACATAAATGCAAAAGTCTGTATGTGGTACGTTTTTCTTTTTGTTACCCCTACGTTTTACTTGCCACTAGGGAAAAATGGAAATAGAGGCAATACTTACAAATTCAGCTATTTATTTCCCTCTAAAAGACAAGTCGGAATAAAACGTACGCAAGTCTGATTTCCATTCATAATCAACAATAAAATAACTAAAATGGTACAAATATGAAACCTAATCAGACTAAAGTGATAAAGAGCTTTTTTTATAGTTTTCAAGGTATTAACAAGAGAAAGCCTCTTTAATTAGACCTTAACTTGAACTAGATATCATTGTGCAGAGGGTGTGGAAATGGGTGAAGTAAAATCATGGTTAAAACTTCCATAATACCGTATTGCAGTAGCTACGCGTCATAAGCACCATAGGTAAGCAAACTCACTCAGTGTCCCGATTTAAATGCTAATTCTCGCTCCGATAGGCTGCCTCACTGAGCTCATATCCTTGAAGATAGAACCAGCTTAGCGAGCGCATAGATGCACTAAACGACCGGTTTATTCAGCTTTATTTTGTACAACTCCAAGCACGAATGAAATCACCACATTCACCACTTTAGGTAAGTATGTGATCGCACGAATAAATGTAAAAGGATTAAACGTTTCAAAGCCGGACGTTAAAAAACCTCGTCTAGCGTTCATTATGAATCCAACTTGATCCAACTAAGAGTAGTAGTGACACTTGCTACGGAAGCATGAGTAATATGAAAGTAAAGCGAAGAAATAATCCAAACTTTTTTTTTAAAGGAAGGGCTTTTTCCTGTGGCCGGAAATGACGTTGCTGACCTATATGCTGGGGTCAAATAAATTGAATGTTTGAAAATCGTGCATGTTTTTGGTGGTCCCTATAGTTACAATGAAGCAATGTGAATGCGTGGCTCATCGTATAGAACATAGATAATATAGAAGGAATGTAAATAATAATAAAAAATAGATATTTTGTTTGCAATGAAATGAAGCATGAATACGTACGGACAAACGTAGTCATTTAAATATTTATAAGGTAGGTATTATGTATAAGTAAAGCGCAGTGCACGTTGTATTAACTCCAAATAATTCAGTTTATTCTCGTCTTTAGCACGCGGTCATATCGAATATCTGCTTATTTACTCAGGACTGCCAATTAAAGAATACCTTTGAAGTTCACTTAAACGAGTTTCGGATATGAATCTGACGAAATAAATTGAGTTGTCAGATTCAGCTCTTTTAAATCGTGCAAGTTGGTGCAATGGGTACCAAGTGCATTAACGTTTTATGTCGGTGAGGATGTGAATATTTATTTTCGTTTTATTTTAATGCAGCGAGGAATCGCATGAACAGTAGCGGGAACATATTTTCGCTCAAGTGTTCTGTTTCTTGTACTTCATTTTTATTTATTTGTCCGCATTTTTAGGGTTCTACTTATATCAAAAATGAGCCAAGTGGTTTGTATTACTAACGTTTTGGGTAAAATATGAAGACTCCACACCCATCGTTTAGTCCTCTATTTGACTGTCTAAGTTAAAGTTTACAAAAATTTACAACAAACTATATAATATTTACCATACATTATTAAGAGAATAAAGCGGCAAAAATAGTCGCCGCTACCAACAAAACGTATGTTTATACCTGAGGACCATTCTAGGCGATGCATGTATGTAAAAAGTTACAGTATTATTTTAAACTGGCCGCTAACAAAGTTGGAAAGCTCGCACGCAGCGCGGAAAGAAAATAAACGAAAAATTATATATCAGCTGTTTGTCATGGCCATGTCCGCAGTGCGATACATGTATGTTTTCGTGTACGATGGGAATGTGGAAGTGTTCTACTCTACTGTAGGTATGTAGTCTATCTGAAAATATTAAATGGTCAACTTACCGTAACTGAAGAACAGCTGATGGAACTGCGTGGCGAAGGAGGTGAAGAGGCAGCCGAGGGCCGCGACCAGCCCCCCCACTACCGCCGTGACGCGTGTGGACTTGCGCACGCACAGCGCCACTGTCACCGGCGAGAGCGCCAGAGCCACGCCCGTTGACAGCGCTCCTAGGCAGCCTGGAACAAGATTGGACATGTTAGGTCTGGTTAAAACAACTCACCACCTTTCTAGATCGCGCTTTCTTATTAGACCCTGTCCAGACGGAGCGTTTTGCGCGCGAGGATACTCGCGCGTAGACACGACGCGCTTCGAGTTTCGAGTTTCGTAGTAGCCCTGCAGATGCTCTCGCGATGGAAGCGCGCAATAACCAATAATCAAAATTCTGTGCTTGGAGCCTGGAGGAGAGACTGGGAGGAAGCCTGAAGGCTGTACACAGCGACTCTAATCTCTTCATAATCTATTTCCCTTTCAATATGATTGCTTTCTTGCTTAATGTTTTCAGTCAATCAACCAATAAATTTATTAATCGACAGATTGATCAATTTCAATCGTATTAACACCAATTTAATGCGGATGTGCGATATTTTACTTATTTCTCGAAGATTACGTACACAGTTCACTCGATGTGCTTCTTTAAATAAAGAGTTGAATAAAAATAAAAATATAATTATACTTAGTTTATGTAAACCTTGTAGAGGAGGAAAGAAAGCCAGTTTAGCCCTTAAAATTTAATAAAATCCCGCAGTTTCCAGACTTAATAGTTAACACGAGCGAAGTGGCGGGTAAAGGCCCACAAATTTTGGAATATCAAATGCGTATGCGTATCATGGTACCTACATGTCACATATTTGTAAAGGAAACACTCCATCCAGTGGAACATGAAAAAGAGTCCGGTTCCCTTATCACGTATAACAGATTCATAACACATAAGTAAGCTTAAGCATCCTAAACCTTGACCCATCGAACACCAGTGGGAAGTCCTGCCCATGCCTAGCTGTATTTTTTGTTTACCCACTTACAAACGGCAACCAAAATCGTGATGTTTTATCGCTGAGGATAATTCTTGGTTCTCTTATATTTATAATCTCGACTTAATACTTGAGGCGTAAGGCAAAAGTTTAAGTGCGGATCGAAACGGAAATATACTTTTTTGAACGTTGGCTCTTGTTCAGATTGCGTCAAGAGACAAGTATGGAAACAGGGATTGTTGAGTATGGATGAGAGATTGTCGTGATCACTGATATGATATCAATCAATGACGTGTAGATTCAACATCAGTCATCTTTCTCATACATAATATCGAATCAGTTGATTTCTGACCCACCATGCAATAGGTATATCTACAGGTAAAGTAAAATTAAATTTGACAGTTTGGCGGCAAAATATGTACATCAATGAAACTTTGTTTATAACTTTTCTTGGCACTAGAAATGAGGATCTGCCGAGTCCTACCAAAATTTAGAGGTCCTACCCCCTCCCATGGGGTATAGGCAGGGGGATATTAAAAAAAATGCAAAGTTTTATAAACTAGACTAGTTAGGAGTCATTATGTAATTTTTTGCGCTGAATTGAATGAAATCAGGAGGAATCCCTGGGACGAAATATGGGCAATTTAGGGACCTCTAAATTTTTGTAGGACTCGGCAGATCCTCATTTCTATCTAGTGCCAAGATAAAGTTATAAACAAAGCTTCATTGATGTACATATTTTCCACGAAAATATGCTATTTTTTTATAGTAATAGAGCAGAACGCTACAAAACTCCTTGTGAAACAATGCGATATCAATATGACTTTTCTATAAAAAGTAAAAACTGTGAGTCACGATGGGTGGTTCGATAAAACCTATAAGGATCCGCTAGATCGGCTAAACATAGCTTAGGCCTCCCTCCAAAGAACCATTTGGGTTCCGTTTCTGCTGGTCACCCTTTGGATACGGAACCCTAGAAATGGTTTATTACTAAAAAAAATATAACTGTTTATTTCATAACAATTTTACAATTAGTTACATGATATTCCTAGCTAATCTTTATTTTTAAAGATTTTAGTTGCTAGGCTATGAGTTGCCCTTAATAAGTAAATTCTTAATTGTGTTTTACTTAATCATGCACCTACATGCTTGAATTACCTACGTATAAGAGTGCACAATTAGTTACCTAATAGAATTTCACCATATTGTTGTGTTCTCTGCAGTTTGCGATTTACCCAGACCCAGACCTAAGTTTTTTTTGGTTACAAAAATGTTACTTATCTTTAGAATCCTACTAACTACTCGTAACAAATTACAACAATTAAATTTTATAACGTACGTACATTAACTCATTGCAATTATGCAGACATAACAAAGCATACTCCAATATAATTATGACGCCGATTGTACCCTCGGGGATTAGCTTTATCGGAACAATCAATGTTTTGACATTCCATTGCTGATTCAGTCTACCTTTTTTGAGATAAAACATTACTGCGAAGCTTTTTTAAACAACTGTACATAAATACTGTTATAATAAAAACAAGATAAAAATCGCTATTTTTAATAAAAGCCAATAAATATTAATTTAGCAACCGCAATAAACCTTAAATTGTAACAAATCCACGTAATTAAACCAAGAAACAGAATCACGTTTACCCAATTAGTAAACTCATGAATCTAATTAATTACTTAAACAGAGCTGAGCTCTGCCGGAGCGTTTTGCCAAGTAAACGCAATTACTCGTAAAAGCACTGAGCATTGAGCATCGAGACTTGCTATGGGATGTAGCGACGAGTCGTCTAAATCTAACTAAATCATACGAATTGCTACGGACAAGGCAAGACGTAGACGACGGTCTATGGACTAGTTTTTGTGGTTCCGTACTTCAGTAGGCTTAAACGGAAAAGTTTGCTATTCGTCCGTCCGTCTGTCAGGACTTCAGCTTTCTCGAGTTACAGAGGCGGTCCAATCTGGACATGAAACGTGACGTTATCAATTCCATTTTTTACCACTTTGTTGACGGTGTCCTTACGTGCTATCACTGTTTGCACACGTTTTCGAATAAAATTGGCTGTTGCAGTCATTTAAGGGCACATGAACGGGCGTACAACCGGGCAGGAGAGCTATGTAGTTTTCTCAGTAAGGCTTGTATGTATCAAGCTGAAATATTAGTAGGTAAGGATATATACAGGTTGATTCACAAGATCTGGCACGAATGGATTGAATGAGGGAATGAAAGTATCTGTGAGTTACCTATTTGAATACCTACACTTCACACAAATATGAAAATGTCATGCACTTTCAGTCAACCCATTCGTGCCAGCTCTTAGATCGTGAATCGACCTGTAAACGGTATTAAATACTAGGGTTTGCTACCTTTTGAAGCAACGAAAAAATAAAATTTCAAAGTCTACGCAGTCAAAAGAGGCATTAAAAGTGTGTCTCAGTGCACGAACCCATCTTGTACCTACTTGGCCGGTTTTCCCCAAAATTTCAAGGTAAAATTTAAAAAAATATGCGAAGCTGGAGCTGAAGCTGCCGGACAATAAGATAGCATCATAAAATGTCAAGTTTTGTCACTTGAGACTGGTTGTTACTTGTATGAGTTTAGCAGTTGTTTTGTGAAATAAGCTCCAGGGGAGATATATGACATCACATCAGGTTGCAGATGGCAAAGACGATATATCCATTACGTAAGATAAGATGGATCTTTAGAACAATTAAGATCAGTTTATATATCGGAGTACAAATAAGAGTCATTAGATCTTAAGCCATAAGTCATTTATTTGCAGAAAATAGTGTACAATAAGATAGTGGATAGGAATAATAATGATACAACTATTTAACTACACAGTAGCACAGTAGTCTTTATTTATTACCTTAAGTTTAGTACCTACTTACCTATCTACACTCACTCAGTTTATCGCGATTTTTTAAATAGGTATTAATAAGACACCTCATTTCATTATCAAGAAAGAAAAAAAAAAAGAATAAACTACGGTTTTATTCATCTTGGATCATGTAGTGGTACATTGACGTTAGAACATGAAACTGTGTTTGTTAGAACCCTTACAAATTTCCCGTAAAATTTGTAGTTGTAACAAAACTACATGCTGCATAACGTAATTTTGTGTATATAAAATCATTTAATAACTTCAGAGCTAGCCCCTGTTACTGTTCGACTCAACTAAACCGTGCTCATAAACACGACTATGTCGGGACCTGAGTACACTCCGGACTTGGTCTGAAAAACACCGCCATTGAAAAACTTTGATTTTCCAACGCTTTGGGAAGTTCGTCGACATTTTAACTAGACGACCACACATCTGGGGATAGATTGGATACATTGTTTGTTGCTTGCAGATTGATGCTGCTTTCTAAGCTCACTTGTCTCGACTTGGTCGTAAATCTAAACGCTTGTTTGAAAGTAAATACCGAGCTAGTGAAATAAAAGGAAACTTTAGAGCATTGTGAGTACTCGACGAACATATCATTGACTGATTTCATTAATTATCAATGCTGAATGTAGGTTGTTTTGTTTATTAAAAATATTATTCTAATAGGTCATCATCATCCCAGCCTATTACGTCCAACTGCCGGGCACAGGCCTCCTCTCAGAATGAGAGGGCTAATAGGTCAATAATAATAAAAAAGTATTTTTATGTTTATGATAAATGGGGCTACGTTGATAGTTTTCAAATTGCTGATTTTGTCCACGTGAGGGGAATGTTTGACGTACTGGAATCGAAAAGAAGATCGATTAAAACATGACAAATGCGAATAAAAATAAGCTTGCTCATCATCGAAGTTACTGCTTTTTAAATTAAAGATGCTCCACATTTTAGAATCACCCAGGTTTCCCGTAATTAAAGCATGGATGTCTTCGACGAATTAATAATATTATAAGTGTATCCTTTTAAGTACCGAATTGTACTTCATCTTTTTGATTAATATGAATTCTTCCTTTCTCATTTATTGTTAAAGTATCTATTTCATCAATATCAACTGCTTTATGGTGATGGGTTTTCAAAAAGATTTCACATATCTTGCAATTCGATAGACGCATAAAGAAAAGATGGCCATATCCATAAATTTGTTTCGACGTCTTCACAGTATTCCCTTGGAAGAGAAATTTGACAACGAGGTTTTTATGAAAGTGAATGGATGAGAGTAAAAGCTATGTTAAGATATAAATAAGGATTGGGATTTTAGGGACTGTACGAAAACACTTATTTATGTGAAATCGAAGACAAATTTAAGTAAACTGCTTTCATCCAATGACTAGAGATGAATATACAGTAACATATTTTGATTGAAATATACCCCAAAAAATGACGATTAATGTAGGTCATAAAAATGATGAGAAGGTAATAGTTAACTACTTACTGTAATAGAAAATAATAAACCGTGCAATATCTTCAGATACTGAAGTAAGTATTCATACTTAATATTGTATCAATATAAATTAAGCCGCTTCTTGACCTTTCGGACGCTAAGTTTGACAAAAGCTGTTTTGTACCTAAAACCTTGCTAAAACCAATAAAAAAATTGACTGTTCTATTCAGCATTAGTTGTATTATCCAGATGCCTAATCAAAATCAGTCACCACACGTAGCTAGTCAAAGTTAGTTGTGTCATAGGCAATTTGGATTTCAAATGTCAATCAAATAGTTCGGTGCGGTGAATCCATTGACAAACGCCTTGTTTTAACGAGCCGATCTCTCTCTTCCAATTAGTATTTGCATGGCAACGTAATGACAAGTTTCGGCTTCATGTGGCGAATAATAACAAACACATTTTAACGTAAAATCTTGTATTTGACGACCAGATGGCCAAGTGGTTAGAAAACCTGACTACGAAGCTTGAGGTCCCGGGTTCAATTCCCGCGGCCGGGGCCGATATTTGTTTGTATGAATAATACGAATGTTTTTTCTCGGGTCTTGAATGTTTAATATGTATTTATCTATATACGTATGTTTATCCGTTGCCTAGTATCCATAGTACAAGCTTTGCTTAGTTTGAGACTAGGTCAATTGGTGTTAGGTGATAGGTGTCCAATGATATTTATATATATGAATATATATATTAAATTTGACTTCTGCGGAATAAATATCTGATCGGAGGATACAGTAGTAAATATATTGAGCATATAATAGTAAACCACCAGTCTCTTATTGTCTACTAAAACATGCTCACTCTAGCAATCACAAAGCGTACAATATAGACGTCATTCTCAATCGGATCAAAATAAAGAAATTGTGCTGCCTCATCGTCTTGTAAATATCTCGCAAATTGTCTACTCTTTCTATCGCCTCATATTATCTACCAAGTTGGGTTTTCGATAAAATAAAACGGGGAACGTGCTACTGACTCTTAATCGTGCTATCTGGTGCTCTGTGTAATTGCTTGCGTTTGGAATTGGATAAGAGTAGGATGTAAATTTGGATTTTGTATTCAAAAAGGTACTTCGGATGTTGTTTTATTTCAGTGTAATGTTGTGGGACTGAGACGATAGCGCATGTTGTTAAATTAAGCGCGTAAGTTGAATCGGCCTCCTCTAAATTCATTTCCTAGCTAGATTCTGAATCAGTTTCGTCCCCGTAAAATTCATTTTATCAAAACAATATCTTGAACGTAAGATTGTAAGAACGTGGAGAAACAAATTGCACGTTCTTTTGTTTACGTTCATTTAAAAAGAGAATTTACAATTTTTATGTGACAGTTGTAGTGTTTATGGAGGGAATAAAAGTTGTCAGTCGTCCTTCGGCTTAACGGCGCGGTACAGATGGCGTTGACAACCTTTTTGTTTACGGTTATATTTCTGTTCATTTCACAGCAAATATTTGCGAAAATAAACTTAATTTTTGCTTTGAAGTGTAATGGTTTGAACACCGTTGAAAGTTTTAAGAAACTAAGAACTAGTTTGAGTGAATGAAATGAACGTATTTAATCTTTGTGAGATATAATACTCTGCATAACTTTTAGTTCATAATCATGATGGATGGTGATTAATATTGTAAATTTATTTGATTATGTAAGCTAAATTTTGTCAAATAAATCATTATCTTATCTTACATTGTAGGTAGATAGATATCCTTTATTTCGCTAAGCCGTCTAAGAGATGTCTGATTGATAAGGGACAAAAATCAGAAGGACGTAGGTATGGCAGTGACCTTAACCTTTCTTCTCCGTACCGAATATCTGATAACAGGATTTGGAGGACATCCAATTCACTAACTGGTTAGTACTAAGCCTAAATAATTGATCAAGCAGTGATTGATTTGATGTTGCTATTACGCGTCAGATGCTATTAGTTCTCCACCGCGCCCTTACCACGCCCTATGAAAGACCAATGACCAGTCGTTTTTTTAAATATTTGTAGCACGCCAGTGATTTGTGGTGGTAATAAATAAAACACATTTTGTTTACTCGCTTACAAATCACAACAGCCACAAAATATCCCTGCGAATGATCTAAAAATCCGCTTTATTGAAATCTTTTCAAGTACATAATTTATTACGGCGAATTTCACCGCTCCCTTATAAATCTTCGCTTAGCCTTTTTAAAGCGGTGCTATGGAAATTTGTGCTAAAAATATGTATGTAATCATCGTACGGGATCGGGGCTGCGTTATCATGGGTTGTGACGTGCTGTCACCGAGGCGAAACATATTAAACGTCCTTTTAGGTGATAAATGTGCGGTGAGTTGGTCGGAGCTGTATCGGGGGCGATGCTAATAAACGATTGGGGATGATTGGCAGCTGGGCGGGAACGACAACGCCAGACTTTGCCTGTAATCCTTTAACGACCATCCCTTTTACTCATACTCGTAAACAGATATCTGAATTTTTGGAATAAAATATAAACGTTTATTCTGTTAGTGGGGTAGGTCACAAAAGGCTCTTTTACATGTCACTTTTTTAAGAAAGAAAGAAATATTTTATTCGGACTTCGCACATTACATAAAAAGCATAATTGAAATACATTCAAAAAAAGAAAAAAAAGTAAAATAAAAAATAAAAAACAACAATAATATTAAAATAAAAAGAAGTATTATGCATAAATGCGAGATCGCGAAGCGGCCCCAGCTCAGCATAGTGTTGGCCGTATAGGCCAACGCTGGTCTTCCGCTGTGACCGCTTGGCGAGTTCACGGACAGCGAATAAAAAATAAATAAAAATAAAATAACAAACAATAAACAAAAACCAATAAAATCAAAATTCAAAACCAAATCAAATAAAGAGTAAAAAACACCTACTATCCATAGACCACAGACGCCGACACGACATTAGACCTACTACCTACGAATAAATAGTAAGACTTATGTAAGGTTCGCAAAATTTACATTTTGAAATAGGTTTGTACAAAAGCCAGTATCATTCGCTAATAGTTAAGAATGGAAATTCCAATTCATGATACAGTACCTATATAGTATCTTTTAGGCTGGGCCCGGCATGGTATCGTCACCTTTGCTATGTTTCTAAAGGCTCTATTATGTGATCTTATCTCCGGAAATAGAAGGCTTTTATCCTCCCGGTGACACATTGTCCGGTCTTTATCGTAAGATAGAGCACATTAGGTAAGCGCGTATTGTTTCCGCAAAAGATAGAAGTAATGCCAAAGTTTGGTGTTATTTGGGTAAAAATGATCAAAATGACATTTAAATTAAAAAAAAATGAAAAAGGGACATACTCGGACATCGTTTTAATGTGAATTTTTGGTGTTATTTTAGCTTAAATAAATATTTAATCTCCATACTTTTATATCTATTAGCACTGTTAAGCATATTATGTAGATAATTATCTTTAATTTTAATTTATGCTAGCTCTATATAGTAGTATTTGTACGCCTAACGGCAAAACATAGAGTTCTATGAAGTATTTAAATAAGATCTGTTTTTGTACCTATGTTTGACAAATAAATTTATCATTATCATTATCATTATCTTTTAGCCTGCGACAAAGAGTTCTCTAGTAACGGTAATGCTGGCAAACGTGTTACATAGATTTTGGGTAAAATATTTTATTTGGTTATCTTATATATGCAATATACATGAATAGAAACCCATCAAGGTGTATTTTTTCACAACATATATATGTTGGGTTTCTTGACAGTTTCTTCTCATCGGAACTTTTTTCTGAACCAGTGTTAGGTTTTCGACATTCATACATAAGTCTCTAAGTTGAATAACGTTATTTTGAAGTTGACTTTGACTATTACAATTAGTAAGGAAACATGAAAGTCTCAGTGAAATACTTACAATAAAGGCGAGCTTATATTTCAAATAGACACAGGGATGTGGATTACTCTTTTAAGAACAATGATGTATTAGTTCCTTTTCGAGTCAACTAAACGCCATTGCTACATAATCAAGTACCTAATTAAGTGACGGATGTCAGACTTGAATTGAAAAAGAACGTTAGAAAAAACTGCCTGAATAAGATATTTCCTACAAGCAAGTAAAGCTGAATAAGATCGCTAGCCAAAAATACCTCAGGTCAATTAATTTAGATAAAACCATTTCACGGTCCAAATATGGTAAGGCGAAGATTGATGTTTAAAATGGCGTCCGACATCGCACCGACATGTGTCAAACGCGCAACATGAATGATGAAGTTTATCTCCTCTCTGGGAAAAATGTATCTCATGATGTAGGTACCTAACCGTAAATAGAAGGCTTTTACTTTAAAACCAAAATGCATATTAAGACCTTGCATACCAAACCTTAAGACCTTAGACAGATCATATTTATTAAAATATAAGCCATAGCGTCAAATATCGACCTTCGACCTGATGACGATTTCGATAGGCTTAGACATTTGGTTTTCAATTATTAACGTACTTTGCTGGACCGGCTTGTATAATACCGATTGTAGCTACTAACGAATACAAATCATATTTTTAGAATATATTTCTTAACTAATTTGTGAATACATTTACAGTTGAGGCACTAATGTTCAGTCACTTTAATTACTTAGTACCAAGGCAAGTATATAATTGGAAAAACAGTCGCAGCTACGAATAAACGTTGTCAGTGACTGCATAATAACCATTTAGGTACCATTTAGCAGTGTGCTTTTAAATGAGCCGTGTAATAATAGTCTAGCTTAGTCTTATTTGGCGCTTTTAGGAATTTAAAGTTCAAATGTTAAGTAAACTCATAGTCACGTCAACAATATCTGTAGACTAATTTGACTACAGTTTTTATGCATACAAATGGACCTCTGTGTAGATAAATAGTACAAGTTGCTCTATCAACAATTTAAATATTTCACTATTTAATTCGAAAAATTTACCGATTTTTGTTTTTTAATACCAACCGAAAGTAGAATAATATTGCAAAGCAGAAAATTATAGTTGGGGTTCTTCATCATTGTGAGCTTGCTTCACCATATAAAAGATCCAAGCACGACGTTGTCCTGTCCAGAAAAGCAGCACTACATTAAATATGATAACATACCGACAGCAGCGCCACCTACCGGGTCCAATGTGTTTCAAACCATCCAGAAACCTATTGAAATATACAAACAAAATTTCATGGAAATGGGACCAGCCGTTTAGGAGGAGTTAGATGACAAACACACGTACAGAAGAATCAAGTTATGTTTGACAACCCTAATGTCGGGAATTCACGTCTGAAACAAGCACTACAGGCTGCAGCGCTGCAGGCGTTTAACGCTTCAGCATAATGCTGAGTCAGCGACCGTTTCACTTTCGCGGGGACACACAACATTGTGTATATTGTATTTAATGTTTTCATGTGTTTTTCTGTAATTTTTAATTTTTTATTTTATTTGTGTTAATTTTGCTGTATATGTGTGTCTTCTGTGTAAGTGAATAAATGTCTTCTTTCTTTCTTTCACTACTATATAATATTATAAATGCGAAAGTTTGAAAGTCTGTTTGTTCGTTTGTTACCTCATCACGTCCAAACCGCCGAACAGATTTAGATAAAATTCGGTACAAGGATAGTTTGAGTCCCCGGGAAGGACATAGAATAGTTTTATCCCGGAAAATTGCATAGTTCCTGCGGGATAGCGATAAGCGAATTCTACGCGGACGGAGTCGCGGGTAACGGGCTAGAAAAATAATAAAATCGGGGGTTACTAGTCTGAAAATTCTAATACGCTTGCCTAACGAAATCATTTTTTGACTTCTGTGGCTTAACCCGTCAAAGGAATCATAACTAAACCACCGGGATTCCGGGTAACCAGCCGAAAACCTGAAAATCATTTTCATTTTTGAAAACTCTTTAAAAACTTAAAATTTAAATAAAATAGAATTTTTAAAGTGTAAAAGTTCAATGTAAATGTCAACATGTATTTTTTTACACACCACCACAACACATAGTAAGATTAGTAAGCAGTAAAGAAAACACAGGTATATAGAGATTTTCCAAGGTAAGCAGTATCAAGTAAAATAACAGTACATTCAGGAATCACTGGTGATAAAATATATGTAAGTACCTATATAATATTTCAAGTGACTTGTTCTAATATTGCTAGAAGCGTGAGGATGTTTGCGTGTGCCCAGTATAATTTCAAGTAGCTTGATAGCCGAGACAGTCGTCAAATCGTCACATACAAAGATAACGCGTCTGTTTTGCTGGATAATCGATTCTTGATGACCATGCGACGCGTCCACTCCTCCCTCTTCCTAAGTCCTTGATAGCTATTTTAACTACTAAAGTAACCTATGAATGCAGGCTACTCTCTATACTACTTAAAAAAATATATATAACAAAAAATTGAACCGACTACAAAAACAATGAAAATAATTTTCTACCGTCTGAAGTCGGTGCCTCAGCACGAGCCAGCAGGAGTGGACCTATAGTCGCCTAACTCACCTACGCACTACATATTGGGCTTCAATCACTCCTGCTGGCTCGTGCGGAAGCACTGACTTCAAACTGGTAGAAAATTATTTTCATTGGTTTCCAATGCAGAGACTTACTTTATTGAGGAGTCCTGGTGCTTCACCACCCATTCCATTTCACCATATGCATTACGAGGAGCATAAATTGCTTAGCAACTGTGTTAAAGTAATTGAAATTCATCCCATGAAATACTTGTTATTGAGTAGTAACTCCGATAATCAACTGTGGGTCTTCATCATCAGTTCCACTTCACCAAATGAAGATTCTCCTTTTTTTGAAGTCGGTTAAAAACTACTGTAGCACTAAGTTTTGTTTATTTGTTTTGTAAAGACTTGTACAAACAATAAAGAAAGACATACATACAATTGACAACAGTTAAAGATAAATGTAAAAGGCGAACTTATCCCGTGAAGGGATCTGGACTTGACCAGTTAAGTTTAAAAAAAACTGTTAGTTAAAGACCGAGAACAAGTGAGTTTGGAAATACGAAATAGTGACAAGTACAATAATATTCCTTGATAAAATCCTCCTTAAGTGTACACAAGTTCGTTTTACAACTACCCTTACTTTTTGTTAAATGTACTTGTGTTGTCATCCAACTATTGTCAAATTTCTAGTCAATCTGACAAATGGAAGTCAATGACATTCAGTAAATAATTTATATAGATGGCGTTCGTCACAACACCACGTCCAAAATAAGCCCTTTCATGGCCTAAAAACTACGACTTTTGCGTGAACAAACAGCAATGATCTTCAAATTATCTACTGTTACTGATCATTGAATTATTGTTAAGTACTTACCTATTTTTTTTCGTGAAAATAAAATGCACGCTTGAACTATTTATTTTTTAATAAGAATTCATAGAAAATATTTAACACAGTCAATTATTTTCTTAATGTTTACGTAATTATATCTTAACAATGAAATTTGTTTAGTGTTTACTGTACCTACTAGTTTGAAAAAAAAGGTCTAGAAAATAGTAGAATTTGTCAACAGAAAAAGCGTTATTATTATCTTACGAAAATGGTCACAAAACTCACAAGCAATGGCTTTAATGAAAAAAGAATATCCATACCATACCATAAATCATACAGAAAGTCATGGCGGTGACATCCAAGGGTATAGTACCCTCAATTCGTCACACCTACTTAAAGCAGCTCTTGACTTCATTATATTAAATACACAAAAACCAGAAAATACGTAAAAACAAAATGTGGCACTTTCACAAAAACTCGCAGACAATTTTAAGAAATGAAAAACATTGTCATCTTTACGTTCGTACTCAAAGGAGCAGTTTGCAAAATGTCCCCACAAACGTGTTGGAGATTTATCTTATTACAGTTGGCATGTGTAGTTTTTTGCATTCACTCCACTTTGCAAGTTCCAAATTGCCCCGGTGGCATTAAGCGGATATAGGTACAATAACAGTTGTGAGAAATGTCCTCATTTTTCTCCACGTAAGACGATCCTGCGTATTGTCAAAGTTTGAAAGGTACGTGATTCACTCCCTTCAGTTGAGTGTATTTACATGCGTAGGGGAAAATATTTGAACGTGTAAAATCATAAAAGCGTCGCCGCGACTTGCGATGAACCGAACACGGTAAGAATGAAAACGGCGAAAATAAATAAATTAGATAGGTACTAACAGTAATTGTGTATAATCGTTCGAGTACATACTGTAACGTTCGGAGATATAAAGCTCTCTTATTAGGAATGTCTTTATAAGAAACGCAATCTCCAGACTCAGAGGATTAATTAAGTAAAGATTATTGTTGAAGAAAATAACATTTTTAATACAAGTTATTGTTGTATTTTAGTTTTGATAATCGAGCTTGTATTGTCATCCTTTCTATATACATAACCGTACAAAATTATAAGCCAATCTAACGACGAGAAGTGGATAGATTCGATTTGTTTACAAGTTTAGTACCTACCTACATAAAACTTTATAAAAAACTAAAGTTCAATGATAAAAATACAAGAAATCGTGCAAGGTAGGATTTCAAATGAAATACTAAATACTTAAGATCTGATAAATCATGCTTTAATAGTTAGTCTATTAATTTTACGGATTTTTTAAAAATATTTTTTTGCTTCATATTTGTACAGTGTTTGAGAAATTAATTTATATTATTTTTGACATTGTTTTGCTCTAAGAGATTTTTTAGTGAACAAAACTTTCGACGAACTATTTTAAGGCACAATTCAAGTCAAGTAAAATGTCTTATTACGTCTCACGATAGTCACTTAAGACAATTAGGACAATAATTATTCAGTTTCGTTTCCCAAAGACTAAGACTAAGAACGTCTGGTTAGAAATGAATTATTCTTTAGAGAATACACTAAGAAAATACACTGACGAGCAAAAACAAACATAGTTAATTATAAATAAGGCTCAAAAGGCATGTTAAACTGGCGGAAAATAACTTTGACACCAAATTAACAAACTTGTTATAAAGTTCATCAATGCCGTAAAGAAAGCGAGATTATTATTAATTTCTCAAAATATTAAGAAGAAAATATTTTTGACAAACATAAAACTTAACTAGTATTAAGAAGTAATAGGTAAGTAGGTAGGTACGTGATTAACAGATTAGTAGTCTTCTTTTTTAAACTAGTATAATGTCTTTATATGTAAACACATACATTCGCTGTCACTAGTTTAAAAAAAAAGACTAATAATCTGCTCATCACGTACTTACCTAGTATTTATTAATACTAGTTAAGTTTTATGTTTGTCAAAAATATTTTCTTCTTAATATTTTGTGTATGTCTTTACATACACTCTCTGTCACTCTGTCTCTGTTAGTGCAATGGATAGTTCTGTCTTCAATTGAATTTTGTGCGAGCATACAACTTTGAGACATAGTTCTAAAAACGTCTAAACTTGATTATGCAGAAAGCGCCATAAACTTGGTAGGTACATATACATAGTGTTCACTAGAACGTCGCGTGAAACGACGGAGTTTCGGGACTGCCATTGTCTGGGCCATGATTTTAAAATGATTAAATCAATGAACTAGAAATATAAAGTATACATTTACATCTAAAATATGATTCAAAAAAGCTTGTAAACTTTATACATTTACAAGGTATTAAGTAAATAAGTAATCAAATAACTTTAACTTGTTTAAAAAATGAACATAAACCAAGTAAGAAGTATAGTAGAAGTAGCATAAGCCTATAAGCTTTTTTTGCTCATTTGCCATCTTAGGTACGTCATAAAAAAAGCACAAGGCGAACAAAATAAAAGGAACATTTTCTACATGCTTCCTCTAACATATGCAATCATTCTGGCGTTTTTCGGTGCATGCCAAACTTAATTTATATGCCTATCTTGAAATTAACAAACTACCGTTTAACTCCCAATCAACAATGTTTCCAATTAATTCGACAGAAGGCTGTTCGCACTAAGATCCGTTTTTTCTGTCACTGAATTCATTAATTATGCATTCGTGTAATTGGAAAACCAGCTCCTTTTTATTCTGCAACCACATACAGCTCCATAGCGGTCATTAGTGTCAGAGATAAAACTCAGGCCCAGGGGAGGACGAACATTGCCTTGGCCTGGGACTTACAACACTGAATTTATACAGGCCTTTGAGCAGCTTGGAGTTTACGATACGTTTTAGATTAATTAGTAAAATTTTAACGGAGGAAACTGTATGAGTTAGAAAACGAACAGGCGTTGAAACTTTATATTATGTCCAAAGTAAATTTATGTATGTCCACCTACAACTCTTCAGTGTTAGTTAGTGTACGTACACTAACTTTGTCATAGGTATATAATACTTAAGTACTATAATTGTCATCATTGTCGTCATGTCAAAAGTACGAAACTATAAGAAACATCACATCACAGGACACGTAATGAAATTTTTGAGAGAGTAGATGTTAAGTTGGCCTACCTACAGATACCGACGATAAAAAAATTAAAGCTCAGCTAAGTTTTCACCATATCCTGACCAATGGGAATATGCTTTGCGTAAAAAAGCAAAGGATATGGTGACGGGATTCGGTGTTGATTAACGTTAAAGGCTAAATGCTTATGAACGTATAATACCTGCTTGCATCCGAAATTCCGGTCCGAACCGTCTGACAGCCTCGACGGCGAGCACAGCGGCGGCCTGGTGCAGGCCGTGGGCGAGCATCTGCGCGAGCGTCGCGGCCGCAGCCACGCCCCAGCCCCACCCCCCCTCGGGGTAGTAGTGGCGCGTGAGCGTGAGCAGCTGCCGTGGGTCGAGCTTCGCCTGCCGCGTCGGCACCCCGCTCGCCGCTTCCAGCACTAGCGGCAGCGACCGCGTGCGCAGCAGCGGCGCACCGCCGGACGACCATGACTCTTCCATCAATGCGCGCGCCGAGCATCGTGCGACGCCTGCATCACCGGTTCACTCTAGAACGCGCTCTCATGTCCGGCGCATCACAATTCACTATAACCCCCTTAAAACATCGAGTGCGACATAGATATCGATTGGTTTAAGTGCTCTGGAAGCTCACCGATCAAAAACTGAAGTACCATTGAAATACTCTTCGGAGATTGTAATAGTAGTTTTAAACCACTTCAAAAGTTTTAGTGCGCAATAAGAACTGAATGAAGATGCTTCGAACTTTTTGTGCGCGTCGTGTTTTAATCAACTTTTAAAGTATGGCAAGTACCTAGTAAAGTAGAACGGGAATTTTTGGTAAAGATGTCTAAGTACATACTTTGCGTTTACTTCACGCTGGACATTTCATAGTTACCTAAGTACGACAACAAATCAAGAAAGCCGCCGAAATAATGTTCCGCCCATCACGATCTTGTCCTCGACGAACGTCAGAGAGCGTCTGGTCTTGTACCTTCATAAATCTCTCTAGAGTTTACTGTCAGTGTCCAATCTGTACTAAATCCTTGTAAAGTGGCTTAAATCAAATTATTGTCCAAATGTAACTGTCAGGCGAGTGAACGACGAAGCCACTCGTATGACTAAGCACTTTGTGCTTGACAATCCATTAAGAATACCTACTCGCCCGACAGGGAGGCATGTCAGCCTACTGAAATATATTTGTTATTTGAAGAGCACGTGAGACGTTTTAGCTCTTATAGGGCCAATAACCTGATACGTTATAAGATTTTTCGCATTACGTCTGCAGATACAATACCATGTTTGCTCACAGGGCCTGAATATAAATAAAAAGCTTTGAACGCAATCCATTACTTATGGTTATGTTTATACGAAGGACCACTATTAGATACGTGGAAGTAATAAAATTGGTTGGTAGTGAGTCGTATTTGCCATAAACCGCTGGGCAAAATATGAAGCGTGCCGTAGGAAACCATATATTTATTTCATGCTGCTACATATTATAATAAAACACGCATAAGGATCATAAAGCAAAGAAACCCGTAATAAATGTACATCATAAAAAATAATGGTTTTTAAATTCCCTTTTAAGAGACTACATCAAAATATTCAATTTGACCTGGGTATGGTATAAATAAGATGAATGTCATTAAATTGTCAAAGTTCTTCGCGAAGAGTAAACGTACCCTGAAGTCTCAAGCTAAGAGTCATATTATTTACGTAAATAATCAACAGTGGCTGCGTTATTATATAATTTAGACTGGTTGCCCACCTTCATTTATTATGAAAACATTATGTCTAACACAGGGTTCGAACCTGGCAATTTCCAATTGAATTGAAATTCAGTTTGCTTAAAGCGATATAAAGATGATTTTTTTAGTCACCATCAATATTTTAACATAATGATTGGTATCGATAAATTATTTTGAATATTTTTTCTTTGAATTATTAACATTTTTAATTTAGGTTCGTCCTTTGTAGTATAAGTCGTAGAATAAAACAACAAAATTTTTGAAATGTACAAAAAAATAGAAATGGTGAATAAAAATCATCTTGCATGAATCTTATTTTACTTCAGTGAAATTAACTCCTAGACGGTTTTATGGTTAGCATTACATTATTAATAAACAATGTCTGCTCTGTAAATAGAGACAAATAAACATCTTACTTTCATGACAACATTACCGCAATGCTATATGTTACAGTTACTGGTTAAATGGCGCAGAAACTGTGAAAAGATGGTTGATAGGCACAAGTCGGCTGCGATCTAGGCCCGTGCGGGCAATAGATAGGAGCTTGTTTGTTGTAAGACAATTTATGGGGCAACATTATCGGGGGAAGCCAAAAAGTTGCCTTACGTATTTACCCTTAAAGAGGTTGTTGTTCTTACTTATGTTTCGCTGAAAGGGGTTATTAAGGTATTGGGAAGTTACGTATATGCATTTGATGTTCCCGTTCCTTGTTTGCTGTTGCGTTGCCTGAACGTTGAATGAGTGTTTATAGCATTACTAACCGTTCCCGTGACTAAAATCTGCGTCTTGCTCGATATAAACGCCATCCAAGGAGACCAAAATAAGTTTCAAACTAGAAACAAATTTTGTGCTATCTGCGGATGGGTTCAAAAATAAGAACATAGTGGCCCGTGATTTTAACGTATAGCATTTATGTAGTTTTAATAGTTGGATTTGATTTATTACTTTGTATTTTTTTAGAGTTTCGTAGACCTACAAAGAGCTCTAATAGTTTCGCCATGCCCGTCTGTGGCTTCGCTCAGAGACTGTTACTGTTAATGCTAGAAAGCTTTAACTGTGTGTGAGTATACATATCTTATCCACGCGAAAAAAGCGGTAAAAACATTTTAAAAAATGTACGTTACCAACGCGTCACGTGTTTACGCCACAAATCAAAAGGTAGATATTTATTGATATGATATACCTAAACCCGGATTTTTAATCCCACGGAAAAAATTTAAACAAAGTTTCGTCATTGTCAAAGTGACTTTTCAGGGGATTTCAAGGTATGGGCCCGTTAGAAATATTATATAAAGTTCTGTTGTTACCATGTTTTTCTGTTTTCGATAAAAGAGTCGTTTTTACGGGAGACCACTTATAAAAGTCGTCATTTGACCGAGAAGTACTCGGACTGGAGTTCATCCTTTCATACAACAATGAACGAAAAACAACGGAAAACCTAACAATGAACAACTTAACTACAATAAAAATATAACAACAATGTGGACATGGACAGTAAAAAGAATAACAGAACAAGAGTCACTGGAAAACGATTACGGATTCAGTCTCGAATGTTAGTGCATTGAGTGACGTCTCGCATCAAGCGGCCCACAGCCTAAAAACCCGGATATAATACCAGGACAATAAATAAATAATGCATACGAAAACAGTTTTCTCTTTGTAAATTAATATATCAAAGTGTAAATTCCAAAATAAAGAATTTCATCAGTAAATTAAAATATTTTATCTTGATTAAGAAATACAGTTTTTAATGGGAAGTCGATTTCTGGCAAATGTGGAAAGAATAAAATATCTTGAATTCTGCAAATGTTTTTTGATAACGGCAACACCTTTGTTTACGTTTTTTCCATGGGATTAAAAATCCGGGTTTAGTCCCATTCACGAAGACGCGTGATTTTGTCAAAATTAGACATTAATGACATTGTAATAAGATCCACGGCACGCGTCATCGTGAATGACTCTACCCATATGGCTGTACATATAGATATTTAGGTCCTCGACTGTATGCTTTCAAATGAATTTAATCGAGTCCTATCGACAAGGCAGTAATATATTTCACAAAAACACGATAACAAAAACCGAAGTGTCACTCGTAACACCTACATCGCACCAATTGACATTACATCCGTATCAAATTCAGAGGATTATAATAAGTTATTATACCTTCTGACAGCGGCACGACCGTCTTCAAATAATAAACCGAGCCCTTTATATTTCGTACCAAAGATTTCTGTTATTGGGCCCAGCGACAGCGGAACCCGTGTTACTGTGACATCTGATAATACTTTTGTTTTTAGTTCTCCGAGGATCTCGGCTCTAACAAACGTCTTCTACTTTTTATGAAAAAAATTTGCATCAAAAATTGACATCTTTATATATGGTTTTATAGTTTATTACTATCCCTCGGGAACTGTAAAATTTTCCGGGATTAGAAAGTACTTATATCTCTGTATTAAATTCCATCTAAATCGGTTTATGATTTACGAATGGATTTTATTTACAAAGACATTGTAAAAAAATATTTTAGTTGGATAATTGACATTCGTATTTAAATACCTTCAGCATTGTTTTTAACATCGACGTGGTTGTAAGTGTACCTATTTTAAACTTGATTAGTAACGTAATAATATTACACAAAAATATAACGCGCCTCGTTCAAGTGTGTGTGTGTGTGTGTGTGTGTGTGTGTGCGTGCGAGCGTGCGTGCGTGCGTGCGTGCGTGCGTGCGTGTGTGTGTGTGTGTGTGTGTGTGTGTGTGTGTGTCAACAAAAAGTTGGAGAACCCCCGACTTTGTCAGTTTAAAGTTTAATATCTCAAAAACGGCTAAACCAATTTTGATGAAACATGTTTAAGAACCGTCGCTAGAAAATTTGATTTAAAAAACAAACCGCATAAAAATAGGTTCACCCGTTTATGAGCTACGGTGCCACAGAAAGACACACGGACAGAAACAAAGACACACATAGCGGTCAAACTTATAACATCCCTCTTTTTGCGTCGGGGGTTAAAAATCGATCTACAATATGTGTTTAAATTACTTAGCTGTTCTAATAGATATGTTTTGTATAAGAAAATTCTCACTAGACATAATAGCTGTACAAAACAGACTGCTTTTACGAATGATCAATTTTAACGTTTATCTAACCCATCATCAAGCAAGCAATAATGGCGCGTTATATACAAACACATAATAATAGGCTTGTCATTGTACCACTGGCCTTGACGTATCGAGAGCAGCTATCATCAGATTGATGAGATAATAGCTAAGTGATCGGGATCACAGTATATACCAGTAATCAATCTACCAACAACGCAGATTGTAATATCTAGAATGAATTTATTCTGTGATGATGCGCCCAATTTGTTCTCGACTAAGTGTGGCCCTTCAGTTGTAGAACTAAACCCCGAGAACTAATAACCTCGTATTTGCTCGAAAATACACTTAAGATAATAATCCGTTTTAGTATACGGATAATTTGATAATTCACGGTCGTTATTCTCCAACTCTGCAAAGAGTTCCTCTAACTTCTTTGTTCTCCGCTTGATATAATCCGTTTTTTTTCTGCTAGAACCATCTTTTCGGAAATTGGTGTTAATTTTTCGATTTCCTTGAGGATTTTGCTTTGACCTTTGAGAAGATCATACATGATGAATCCTTTCTTCAATTTACTGCTGAGTTTCACTTGCTTGAAACTAAATAGTCGCCTCTGTTGGTGCAGGAATCACGAACTTGCGCTGATCACGTGAACAAGATATTTTGATTCTGATGATCTGTGCACACTTATGTTATAATAGTTCCTGATCACTGTAGTGCCTTAATTGCTGCTCCTCTTGATAGGTCTCTAGGTAATCCCGAGTGAGACAAAACGCGCAGCACGCGCCTTTGCGAGTAGGTAAGTATAAATCAGGGGACAGTGTTTGTAGATTGGTTACTGAGTTTATACTGTGTCGGGAGGTGTATGATTTGCACCTACATACATCCGTCACGATTCGTGTATGAGGTGGCATTTTATTTGTAAACTATTTTTATGTTCTCTTGGACCTATATTTTTGTGTAGGAGTAATGTCCAGTGAAGTTTTTATAGGTGTAATAATTTCATTTAGATGCTTAAACTTCAAAATTTTGTTGTACTTTTTACTAGTGTTTATTGTATTGATCTTATTTTACCTGATTATTTTTAGAGGTTTTTTTTATCATCTCGCGTACTTTAGGTGATTTGTTTACTCTAAATTGGTTCTCAGTGTTAGATTAAAAGTTTTCAACTTCTCTCTCTAAATAGTAAACTTGCTGTAAGTATACTGTAATAAAATACCTGCCGCATAATTGACCATTTACATAATACCAGCGTGCAATTTGGTGTTGCAAGTGCAATTAACTAATGCAGTTGGACAGCTGAACCACCTGGTGCCTGACAGTACACGCTCTATTTTACGACTGAATTGAAACTACATAAAAAGCAAAAGCAGTCAAAGCTTGTTATTGATTTACAGTTGAACTTTAGAAGTATGAGAAAATTAGTAGCTCCAAGATTGAAACAAAATATCTCAACCGCCCGGAAGGCGACGATGTACGAAAAACCATACATTTTTACCCGGGCTCCCGCAGTTCCTTTGGAAATTGGTAGAATAAAACACATTTAGTTAGGCCCAACGTAAAAAAGTAAAATTACGAGACATTTGTTCCTTAAATGAAATGTTTACCAAGTCCGCAACAAAAAAAAACTCAAGTTAGTGCGGAAATCCACCTGAGTAATATTCTCAATTTCAGCAGTTACAATTTTTACGACTTGCTATAACTGGGAAACGATCTGGTTCTACACAGGAAACAATAACGCTACTGTAGTTTATTGTAATATTTTTAACAGGCAATTATGACACTATCTCCGTCCGCAGTTGATTTCGTCGAGATATATCCCGAGAGGATTAATTACCGAGACCGGCCATTAATGTCACTTTTATAGCACACATATCATTCGCACAATTACGTA
The DNA here is from genome assembly GCF_025370935.1 of Choristoneura fumiferana. Lineage (NCBI taxonomy): Eukaryota > Metazoa > Arthropoda > Insecta > Lepidoptera > Tortricidae > Choristoneura > Choristoneura fumiferana. The sequence continues at coordinate 10,190,376 of NC_133487.1, read as the reverse complement.
ACACTCTGAAAGACCCTAATTCTTTAAAGAAGAGGGCGTTGTAACCAATTACATAGAACATTATATAAAACAGTAGAAAATGAAAGTTTACATACGAAATTGTTACAACATTACACGTCAAAAGTGTGGCAGTTAGGAAGGGAAGAAATTGGCACAATAATTTACATGTACTCTTAATCTTCATACTCAAAGGTATGAATGACAATTAATCACTAAACTATTACTTTATTAAGGCTACCTTCTCAGCGAACGTTTATTTTAATGGGGCTTCATATGTCAATACAAAATGTCAATTGGGGCGTTGAAATTCGATTCAAAAAATCCGGTGTGTAATTTTAGCAAGAATCAATGGAAAAACATTAAGTTTATTTCTGAATTGCATACAGTCCGAGTGAAGTCAGGATGGGACGTTTTTAAAGCGTTTTATTACCACTAATTTTGGTGTTTCGTTTTTTATTACTTGTTCCGTTGAGAGCCTCTTATGAGTGCGACATGATGGTATTTAATTTGGCCACCACTTTAACTTCACTGTACCGTACCGATCCATTCAAATAAGGAATTGAGGTTTTTTGGCAAAAAAGTTATTATGAACATTTTGACATTCCGAGGATAACATATTGGGAAAAAATATCTGTTGTAAGTACTCTACTAAAATAATGACGCTACATTGATTGTTATGATACAAAGTCGCTCAAAAACAGTTGAAGTGGGTGATTTGATCCTTGATCTTTTAGTCCCTTGTGAGATTTTTATACAACTAGATGAAAACCCGGCTTCGCTCGGGTAAAATGTAGACTCATAATAATATGTTTAATTTTTTTTTTGCCAGTGTTTTGTTTGAAGTTTGAAGACTGTCGTACTTATTGAAAAATCTGACGTATTCTCAACCTTAATATTATCACAAACGTACTTTCACAGCTAACCTATGATTGTATCGGTATTTCACTAGTAGATATTTCTCCTAAATCTTATTTGCCCAAATAACTATGATGTCTCTGTCTCATAATCAAAGAAATTAGACCTAAAGGGCCCCATATACGGTACGATTCGTCTGTACGATCGATCTGATGAAAATCGACGAATCGTACCGTGTGTGGGGCCCTTAAGAGGTCACAATGGAGAACGAAATGCACACCTGTGACACCTGTGACACGTGATGACGTGACACCAACGTGGCATTAACGCCACTTTGATGTGATGACATTGACATGTTTAGTTCGCTTAGTAATTTATTCAAGTTTATATTGAAAATACTCGATAATCCGATTTTTCCGCCTACAAGTTGTCGACTCGGATTGACTAATTTTTTACGCTCTTCAATTTGATGTGCATTGCGTTCGAGTCTACCGTAGACCGGTACGAAATTATTAATATAGATATAACACACTAGACATAAACAAAACAACGAGTTACATAATCGAGTTTTTCTACTTTACACATCTCTAAATCTGTCTGCGATTTCTTTAAAGTTCCATCTTTAACTCTCTGTCTTTTTCAAATATAATGGTTCATTAAAATATCTTAATGGGCCTGTTCTAATTTGTACCCCATTTAAACGTCAACTAAATAAACTATCCAGTTAATTAACAATGTCATTTGACCACACATTAATGTCAATTTCACGTGTAGTAGTAATTCTTCCTACGGCGTTTCACTTTAAGATTTTATTTCTTTCAGGTGGAGGAACTGCATGAACACACATTTCTTGCATAAATTTAGCTGTCATAAGGTCGCGGGTGAACAAAGTCATTGTTTTAGTTCATTAATGTTACTATGCCCAGTAACAACTGAACAAAAATATTCAAACTTTGTAAGTGAAGTCGCGGGCAAAATATAACGAACATGTCTAATAACTTGAAAACACTTTAATTAACCTGAAAAAATTCATTTCAACTTAACAGCAAGCATTTTGCGATAAACGTCCTTGTAGCGGCATTAACACATGACAGTTAACTCGCTCCGATGGGTGCTAAAATGGCACATTTAATTATACTTAAGCCTTAAAAGAAATCCACTAACCATACCTCCAATTATTTATAGGTACACAATAATTAATATTTTATATTATGATTATGACAGTTAAAAATTTAAAGGATGACCACTTTGCACTATAGTAGTTCAATCTTGGTTTGATTGGCATAAAGTTAGCAACTTTGAGTCTTGTGTTTAAAAAAAAAGAAATGCTGAAAAATCTTAACTCTGGTCATACTGTAGGTACATATAATTATAGGAAAGATATGAATAAAATTCTACCTACATATTATATAGACACGACTGTAATGGATAACGTCAAGAGTGAAACGTTTTCTTTCTTTTACAACGTTTTAAGTCACACAATAAATTTGTTTTCCAGTTTTCAAATTATCTATTTATTTATGTAGTCTTATGTAATGGCGTGTATATGTCTTTATAAAGGTCCGGAGGTTGCCGAAGATGCTGGCTGAAAATTAGCGTTGGGGTGTTTTTAACGCTTCAGCATTATGCTGAGCCAGTGTCCGATTCACAACCGCAATGACTGATTCCTTTGTGTTGTTTATTTGTACCTAATAATATGGTTGTGTCTTGTGTTGTGAATAAATGTATTTTCTTTCTTTCTTTCTTTTAAGATATTTAGGTATAATTTTATGTAAAACAAATGGCGAAGCACATCGAAGCTATTTATGAAATTGCACAAAGTTTCGTATGTATTAAGAGAATCTGCAAAAAATAGCACGTGTGTTTCGAAAATGGTATAGACTAACATATAAAACTCTGGCAAAATTACATGCATAATGGATCAATTGCTGTCAACTTTTAAGTATTTGAAGTCAAAAAACTAACGTGAATTGTGGGACACTGCCGCAAGGCTTGACTAGAATACTAGATACACCTGTCACCATCTTACTCGCCAATCCTGTTGTCAAGCACCAATATTTGAACTACTGTGTTCTGGCGTAAAGAGTATGACATCTGAAAAAAAAAATATAAGAGGTATTCAATCTAAGCTGGCAACACATCTGCCATCTCTTTGGTGTAGTATAAAATATCTTACAAAAAAGGTGTTGGGTTTATTGTTGTGTTATATGTATTTGTGTGGCTGCCTTTTGTGGACCAGGATTCCTCTAAGTGTCACATTTGTTAGTTGCATCATTAACTTAGTGACGGAATAACTGTTATAATTAGGTAAGTGCTCTTATAATTTTCGTGCCAGAAAGATAATCGACGTAATTTCCACGTAACCCGTAAAAATCCACTATAATTGAAGCTGTATAATTGCATTGATTGTTTAAGTTCAATACAGCAAGGTTTTCATACTAATTATTATTAATTATTCGTACTAAACTGCAATTAATGTCCATGGGATCATGATGGATGTTCAGCCTACATTGCCTTAATGTAAGTGATTTATGGGTAGTGAAAATGAAAAAATTCCGCCGTCGAATTCGTTATCCTTCTGCGTGAGTGAACTAAAAAGTGACTACATCATTGTTTGAAGAGATCAATGGGCCATGTACGCGGTAAAATTTATTTCGTTCCGTAATTACGTCTTCGTTTCAGAAAATTGAAGATTAACTTTTTTTCTTTATGGAAGTTACAAAACTGTTATAAGATAATGACAATGTATGTTTGATTGTGAGTGGAGAAGGACTACAATTGACTTGGCTTCGGCCTTAAACATATTCCCAATAAAGAAAAGTTAGTGCCACAAAATACATAACTATATATGAATAACATTTCTTTTGCTTATTTTTGCAGAGATAAATCATGATAAATATTTTAATGAAAACTTTCACTAACATTAATAATTATAGGGTTTCACAGGTTCGCTAAAATTAACAAACATTTGTTAATATTACATACGAGCTCTTTAAACAGGTATGAATTATGAAATTAATGGTGATAGGTAGGTACAGAACCTTCGGTATGAAAGTTCCAGTTGCATTTGTTTAAAAAAATAATCCGGGAATATTTTAATGGAAACAAATGTGACTGTACATATTCATTAACTCGTTGAGTCTCTACCGTCGAATGGAATTTAACCCATGAATGAATACTATTATTAATGACACGTTTGTGATATAAAATTGAATGTCGGTTGTCGTTTATTGCGGATGACGCGCGCGATGGGCGCGTGCGGCTAACGCATGCATTTGGGTCGGTGCATTTGCCCATAAGAACGCATTTGCATCTGATGTATCTACTGGCAGCTGACTGTGAGCAGATACGCTGTAAGTATTAAGGCAATGATAACTTAATTTAATAAATTTATTATATTAGTTAAAACAAACTAAACTACCGAAACACAAAATTGAAATGTTCTACACTTTCTGCCAACAAACTACTATGTATTTCTGTACTTCTTTTATTTTTATTCGAGTAAATAAAAAAATATAAAAAAATCATATATTAAATGAAATTAAAAAATACTTGAAAAAAATTAAATTAAATCTTTATTTTTAATATGTCGAACAACAGATGGATAGGTAAATTTCCATAGTTAATACACTACACATTCGTAGTTAAATTGTTGAGGCATAGATTCTGTCTTTAAAAGAAATTATTTATTACTTCACCAGTAAAAGATCACAGTATAAATTATCAATAAATAGGTACCAAATGCGCTCAAACTCAATAACACTGGAAATAAAATAAACACAAGTTCAATTAAATACGTCGTTAACATCGTCGTTCCATTGCTTTTTAGGGTTCCGTACCTCGAAAGAAAAAACGGAACCCTTATAGGATCACTTTGTTGTCCGTCCGTCTGTCCGTCTGTCAAGACCCTTTTTCTCAGGAACGCGTGGAGGTATCAAGCTGAAATTTATATCAAATACTCAAGTCTACTGTCCCTTGGAGCTGTGAAAAAATAAAACTTCTAAGCCAACGCAATCAAAAGATATAACCGGTTATGCTGCAAATTTCCGCAAATTTTGGAAACTCGCAAGGGAATCAAAACCTACAGGGTACTTCCCGTGAACTCATAATCTTGAAATTTGGTACGAAGCAACGTCTTATCTTATAGCACAGATAAAGGAAAATGCCTTTCTGTGTGTTACAGCTATTTGGTAAGTTAATGGGTACGGGCGTGATTGAACGCCTTTTTACCAAAAGCTCCAATCCACAATCGAAGCCCATTGAAAGTTAAGTTTTATACGCCATTATCAGAAATGCCAGTGTCACGTCTTTATGCTGAAAGGTTTCAATCCTAGGTCGCAACGTTTTGCCTTAAAAGGATTCAGTAATTGTCGATCAACGTACTTTCTTTAAGGTTTCGAACTTGAGAAGGAATAAACGGAGTCCTGTCCTAACTAAGTAGGTATTTTCTCATACGCGAGTAAACGTAGTGGTAAATATCTTTATTAAAGCAATTTAAAAAATTAGATTCGAAGTACATGTACAAGTGTATTTTTATACAAATTTGAAAACAATCTGAAAATTGTGGTGGATTGTGGTCAAGAAAATCATGTGGATGACTATATAAATGTAGTCAATACTGAGTGTTAGAAAAATACAAAAAGAATACATCTTATGATCATTTAAAGTAGTGTTTAGTGACTTAGGTCTAGACTCTAAAACAAAATAAACGCAATCATGACACATGTGTAGTAGGTTAGATGCTCAAAGCCTCTGACTTGAGATAAGGACGTTGGAATCTGTATTTATTTCTTACAAAAAACTGCCAACTACGAGTATAAACAGGGTGGAATTGAGAAAAGCTCTTAGGTAAATCAAAAGGGTTGTAATTAAATTTAGTTATAGCGAAAAATCCCTACGGCTCCAAGAGCAAGCGAGAGTTCACGATCATCAATCTTAAAGCTCTTAAACGTCCGAAGTTTGACGCTACTTCATTACTCTTTAGTATACCATAGGTACACTAATGCTTCACTGGTGTAGCATAGGTCAGACACTAATTTTATGATCAAATGCCTGAAATATATATTTGATAAATTAACGATAAATACTTCTTGCTCGCTAATCCTGCGGCAGCCGTGAAGCAGCAGTGCTTGCACAGTTGTGTTTCGGCGTGGAGAGTAAGACAGCCGGTGAAATTACTACTTGAGGTAACCCAATTATAGGCCACTAGGTTGGCAATGCATCGCAATCCCCCTGGTGTTGCAGGTGTCTATGGGCGGTGGTGATCTCTTGATCAGGAGACCCACTTGCTCCTTTGCCATCCAGTCGAATAAAATAAAAAAAATATTCATATTAAATGATATTGTAACGGATAAACTCACGTCTTGAATCGAGTTTAGCTCGATTCGCTCGGTTGGAGTCGCGCACAGAGTACTTTTATTATACTCGTACTAGAATCGCGCGAGCAGAGGGTGGCGCGTAGTGCGCGTGTTGCGGCAGCCGCCGAGTCGCGTGCTCCCTTGAAGAAGGGCTACGAAATATCCCGAAACATATCAAGCTAAACTTGATTTAAGACGTTAGTTATCCGTTACAATATCATTTAATATGAGTGAATCTCACGGTAGTTTCATGATAAATACATTTGGTTATTTTTTTTATTCATTTAGATAGACTGTGGGCAATTTTTTCCGGATTACTGGCCCATACTACCCGAGATGGGTAATTTGGATGTAGTAATAACCTATTGTCGTTAAGTATTAAAAAATTTCAATTCTATGAAACATTTTCAATTTTTTATTTCCGCGCGCGGGTCCCCTATGCTGTTGTCTATTCCAACTATTATCTATTCTGTGCCTACTCTGAATAATGGTTAATCCTACCCTGAGTATAATAAGCGGGCAGTAAAAACGTGATGAATACAATTAATTTTGTACTAATAATATAAAAGGTGTAAACGAGGGCAGTTTAAAACTTAAAAAGTTACTTAATAAAAATGCAAGCCGATCTTATTTTATCGTTAATTATTTGTAACTTAAAATAAATAACTTTCAATGTACCTACCGTACCATATCCAATTAACTCGATTGAATTTAGCCACCTATTTACCTACATAAATGCATGGACAAACGTTATTAATTACTTAGTAGTTAATTATACATTGTTTTCCGATAAGTGCTATTAATGAACAGAATTTAAAAAAGTTCGACCTTCTTACATCATTTCCACAACTCTGAAACCTATAAGTATGTAAAAAATTTACCGTATTTCATTCACAGGTGGTGGAAAGAATACAAAAAATCCGAAATGGCAAGACCATTCAATTTTGTCAAATGGCACGTTTTACTTTAGCTCAGTCTCGATTTGGCCACTTACTCTTTTTGCGTGTCGCATATTTATTTCGAGTTTATAATCTGCCAGATAAAAATGCACACTCGCACAATTTATTTGGCGAGTGGTAACCATTATTAAGGCCAGCGTCACACGCAACCGACGGTCATATGTATTTATTATGATGTTTTTGTGTCAATGTTTACAATGCTCGTATTAAAATCTTACTGGCGCTGTTTAAATAAATTATTACTTTTCGCGGACACAAAGGAATGTTTTTTGAAATTTATATAGTACTTTCTTTTTGGTTCGCAAAAACGGATCTTCAAATAAAAATTTAATAAACTATTACGATAAAATGTTGCAAGAAACCGTGAGATTTTAGAAATTCGCAAGTTTCCATTGCCAGTGTCGATCTATTTATGGGTCGACCGGGTTATAGTTATAGCTGTAATAAACGACGTTAAATTTAATTGGTATCATTCGATCTTTAGCAACTGAGTTCACTTCACACAGTAAAGCGCAGTTCAGTGTTAATAGGCACTAAAATTTAGCTCGAGCTCCAATTTCTTCTGACTAAAGAACTAGACTAGTTTGTAGTAGACTAGTTTGATATGGTATCTACACGCTGGGGATGGGACATGGTCCTACGAATTGGAAGCATGAAAATTGGTTCGGTAGATATACCTTAAAACACTATTTTGGAGTGAAGTATTTGTTTCATATAAGTAATCGATTAATATGTTTAATTGCTGTCTATCCAGTAAATCAATTGTAAGTATTAGGGGCTGTTTCACCATCCATTGATTAGTGTTAACTGGCGGTTAGGTGTGATGCCGTCTCTATTTGTTTTGTTCGAATAGACGGAGACGGCATCACATTTAACCGTCGGTTGACGCTAATCAATGGATGGTGAAACAGCCCCTAAATCTTCTATTAAAAAAAAAAAAAGTTCAATTTCTTTCATAACCAAATTTCGATCCTATGAAACAATTGCCACACGACAAGATTTTAAATTTACAGCACGTAGTAATTATTGCAAATAAAATGTATTCCTGTGTAATGATGACAGTTTATTTATTATTATGTGCATCTGTGTATCATAAAGCGTCATGGGATGAGTTATGCTTTTTATTGCACGTCGACTGTTCGCCGCGGGCTTCCATTACGGAATGTAATGGATTCGAAGTACTGCCAATTGGTAAGGTGTGCTTGTTTGACAAAAATTTTGTGAGCCACAGAATAAGTAATAGTACTTATGAACTGGCTAAGTATTTGACTGTCGAAAAACTAGTATGGCTGTCGCAGCGAGACATTTGTTTAATCCTTCAAACAAAACCAGTAATGCATTATCTATTTTATATATTTTATAAACGTTTTGCTGTTTGTTTTAAAACAATTTGTGTAGATAATTTCGATAAACTTAAAGATGTACCTACTATCAATTATTTTATTTAATATTATTGGACAAAACACGAAAGAAAAATTGTTATCATAACCTCTTGAACTTCATAAAATGTTTTGATGTTTATGCGAGGTAGTAAGACGCATCATATGGGCTTATTATTGTCAGCTTTTGATAAAACTAGATTATGTTAAAAACTTTCTGCTTAAATAGCAAGCTGTCATACCACCAATAACTACAATAATAAAAGTAATAAGTTTCAAATATTACACGGTCGTAACAATATCAGTCCAGTTAATAAAAGCCAACAAAAGCTCTCAGGACGAATAAGTTTAGTTCTTAATGCGGTGTTTCAAAAACTTTGCTCATGTTTTCAATTTTTTTGTCGTTCGCAAAAAAGTTTATACGAAAAGAGCATCAAATCAAAGTTATGTGTCTCCGCTTGGCCGAAACCCAAAGGACAAGACGTGATCGGAAATACTCGGAATTGCCTATTCATGATTTTCTCACATATGGCCAACTTTGCACTGGATCGCGTGAGTTCACAAAAAACTTTTGAGTAGTCTTTGAACGGGGTGCCCCGCGCCTTTTTGTTGCCAACGAGTCGTTCGGAACTAATAGAAAATTCGACAAACGTATTTTTCCGTTACGACTTTTCGGGTTGACTTCAATATTTGCATATGTCAACACGTCTCACGCTTATATACCATTATTTTGTTCATGGTATTAATGCTGTGGTATTTAAAAAAGAAAGTAGAAGCAGTAGATCTAAAGTAAATATAAATATTACGCTATATTGATCAATTTGTAAAATTACTAGGCATGTACATACATACCTACATCGTTATATATAATTTAGAAACATACAAACTGATCGAAAATGCTATAACATTGCTAGAAGCCAGCATAAAAGTGGCAGGTGTAAAAACTGATATAAAAGTCCAAGTTTATCCAGGAACCTATTTGATCCCTACGGTAGCTATATTTAGATCTAACGTGAATTCATGATGAGACGGACCTCTTGATCTATAATACTCTCTACCTTCTGTGTACATGTTAGAAAAGGAGGCTTTACTAATTTCCAACATCCCCAGAACCTAAGTCGATGGTTACGCATTTTTGTAAAATGAAACATTCCGTGGCTTCTAGAGCAACTAATTCAGTAGGAATGCGCCGCGCTCGGACAGAGCTAATTATCTGTCTCGTAATAGTGCATTTATCGTCGCCCGTCGCCCGCCCATCTTTCAACTGCCGCGGTGACACTGGTTTGTTCTCTTTATTGTTCTAAAAAGGATAGCTTTCATGTATTTTTACTCGATTACGGTGAAAGAAAAACATTATAATAAATTATAAACAAAATTAATTTAAAAAAAACGTATATTTTAACGAGGATTTGGTGCACTATGGCAGCCTCTACATGTTACAAACATATGTTACACTCTCCCTTGTAGCAAAATAAGTCTCTGGATGTAAATACCTGTCTAATGAACCTATAAATCAGCATCGCTTCTGAAAGTGGTTGACTAAGAATCACATTTATGCCTTCATTCAACAAACTCATATCTTCCAAATACCTTTTCGTTAAATTAGATTATACCCCGTTGAATATTAACAAGAAGATTTTCATGTACTCGTATAATGCTTTCAATCATACAATTTCTTTACGATTGTTTATACTTGAGTTATTTGAGTATGGATCATCATCTCAACCTATACAGGTTAGAAACGATAAGTGCTCTCGCACAATTATTTCTAAATTATACAAGATATCGAAAAACTGGTTACTGGTCCTGAATCTGCTCTATCAAACGGTAGCAATAATAAGGTTACAACCGGTTGTAATCTATTATTAATATAACAGTTTGTAACCTATTATGGCTACCGTTTGATAGAGCTCGTGAAGCAGTTTCAGGATCAGTAATGTGCGAAAATTACATTTCAAATTTACCATGAGCTCTGCGGTGAAGGAAAGCATCGTGAGGAGACCTGCACAGTTGCACACACCAGGAAAGCAATTCAATCGTGTATGTGAAGTTCTCAATCCACTTTGGGCCCGCGTAGGAAATACGGCCCAAGCCTTCTCGTTCTGATTGGAGACCTGCGCCCTGCACTGGGACTATACATATAAGCCGAGATGAGATTTATGATATTCACAAGGGGTTGGTTGGATTCAATGTTTTGAATATAATTTATAATTGTCAATGAACTACGCTAATTAACTTTAATTTTCTGTTAAAAACGTGCATCAGAGCTACGTCTGCGCAATGTTGTTTGTTTTTTTACTTATATGTTTATTGTAGTTTATTTATTTCTTGTTTACTTACAATAAAATATATTTATATTTCTTAATTTTATTTATATGAGTATATTTGTGTATCATTCCGTGAGTCACAGACGGTTCTGACAGAATATCAGCACTGCAGGCGTCTAAAGCCGCGTATCCATTAGAGCAGCCTCAGGCCGAGCACCGCGAGCCGAGCCATATTTTGTCGGTTTTTTGGCCGTGCTTAAAGGAGCCTCAGTCTGAGCCGTGCCTGCTGCCTCTAGTGGATACGCGGCTTAACGCCTCAGCATAATGCTGCCGCTTCACTTTTGCGGGGACACACAAAATCATATTATTTGAATTTTTGTGTTTCTTTTTTGTTTTACTTGCGTTTGCTGTTAATTGTTGTTTTTTAGTTTTGTTGTATTTGTGTGTCTTTGTGCATGTGAATAAATGTCTTCTATTCTATTCAAAGTAACGCCTGCTTCAATCAATTAGGTATTTAAAATTCACAGAAAGAAATGCAGAGCTCTTGTGCCGAAGCACCGGACCGCGGCGATTCGCGGAAATTTCAAGTTTGTGGCGTCCAAGTGCTGAGATGATATTCCTCCCCCTATCCAAGGATCGTCTAGTGGGTACACCTTCACGCGCAAGCTGAAGGATTACTTATTGACGCTCCAAAAATACTTTCCCTAAACCAGCACCTTGGCGTACCGTCCGTATTGGTATTTCGGCTTGTTGTTTTCAAACAATTTATTAATCCCTGCTTTTTACTTTTTGCGGTAAGTAATATATTTTTCACTTCTCACGCTCTAAAAGTAGGTTAATATAGCCTTACGAGTAAAGTGAGTATTTTAGTCCCTAGGGAGTAAAAGTTTTTTTTTTAATTTACTTCGAGTGACTTAGATAAACTCAAACAGCCAGTACTTGCTTAGTTTTTGGCATAAAGTAAGATTGTGTGTGGACCATTTTCATGACGAAAATGTTACGTTCTTAGTCTACGTGGTCTTAGTTCTATGCTTTTTACGCATAGAAGGTGGCGCCATTCTATTTATTCCAGTTTGTGTATGGACCATTTCGCCGATGCGTCAAGTGATAGTGAAAATTATGATGTCGAGCAAAGAGCAAAATACATAATTGATAATCTTTTGCCGCCGAAATCTAGAAAGATTTATTTAAAAACCTAAAATCTAGAAAAAAAAATATGGACTGGAGGAATAAGAAACGCATTAATTCTTTCACAGATTTTTTTTTCTCGCAATCGAAGTGAAAAATAGAGTTTGCACCTCGAGACTAAAATTCAATATAAACCCTCGGATAAATAGACACCCTCGCTATAAGCTTATTTTAGTCCCTCGATAAAAAACATACTATATTTATTTCTTGGTCACTTATAATTTAATTTAATCTATATTTATTTGCGTGAAGGTAAGTGGTTTATTTATTTATATATTTGTGCATCTTTCCGTGACTCACAGACGGTTCTGGCGGAAAATCAGCGCTGCTGGCGTTTAACGCCTCAGCATAATGCTGAGTCAGCCACCGTTTCGCTTTTGTGGGGACACACAAAATTGTGTATTATGTTACTATTTTCATGTTTTTTTTGGTTTATTTATGTGTATTTGTGTGTCTTCCGTAATGTCTTCTTTCTTTCTTTCTCTAGAGTTGAGTCCCATTAAATAAGAAAGTGAAAATGCTATGATGTGTATTTATTTTAAGACTGATAAGAAATTATATGGTTTACAAGATCTCCAATCGATATAAATGAACGAACTCAAAATCAATTTACGATGAAATGTTAACTGTACCTTATAAACCGTGCAAACACAGTCATGAATCAAATAAAAACTAGTTTCATTAACTACTTTGATCTTAGAACTTGAATTGTTTCCGTTTGTTTTGCCATAAATTCGCAACTTGATTGTCTTGTATAAATCATGTTTATAATCGACACGAATGTTATAAATAAGAAAGTGAGTGTTTTTTCCTTATCTATCTCTATTTGTAAGTATGTATGTTTTATATTAAAAGCAAGTGGGCAGTAAAAGTTCAAATTATGTATTTCCAGAAGGTTTAGAAATACTGTTTTTTCTGTGATATTTGTTATAAATGCTGACGAGTTTATCAATTAAGTACTTCATATTAAAAAAAAACTACTATTTCTTTTATTTATCTTTTAGGAATGCGATTCCAAAAGCGGAAATATTATTCGAGAATTTTGTCAGAATTAAAAGGGGGCAAATTTGTACTACTAAAGTTAACTTTCGAGTGATGTTTTCACAGATGATATTTCAAAGCTCTTTGTAGAGTTTTAGTTTTTAATGTAGTAAAACTATTTCATCGCTCAAACGAAACATAAAGTAAAATATAGTAACTTTATAAATGGGCACTATTGCAATTGGCAACTGGCTTGTGGTTGAGTAAATCCTTGCTAAACGTCCACACCGTTTACCTATACCTATGTATGAATAGAATTAGGTAGGTACCTACATATCATAGAGGTTATACGGTTCGATTTCGGTTTGCAATTAAGGTATAGAGCTATGTGTGAATGTATCTCGGTGTTTGGTCACGAATGTATGTAAATAATGAGCGCTGCTTTATTTATTTAAAATTTTGTAGAAGTTATTTAACTTTATGTGGTTTAAGAGTTGATTCGCACCGCTTTACGTCTACCTATTGTAAATATTATGCTTTGGCGTTTTTATGTAGATAAAGACAATGAATTGTTACTTAAAAAAATCCCTTAGGAATATAATTAGAAACTTTTATGAAGGCTTTTAAAGAATAGAAGATGAAAATCTTGTTTTATCCCTGTTTTCGTTTGAAGATTTTCTAAACAGGAGTGTCTAGTTGTAACGATAATAGACAGTTGTATCAATTAATTTGATAATGGCGGTTCTCCAACATAAAATAAAGTGCGTAATTTCATTACAGTGTATTAGAATACATTTTAATGTAAATAAAATCAATGTTTAATACTACTATCAATACTATAGAACCATTTTGTTCCCAGACTCATTGTAGAGTATTTTCACACTAAGGTTTCATTCTGAATTCCTTTATCAAGCAATGCGACATCATTAGGACTTTTTATGTAAAAAGGTTCTACAGAGTACACCACATTTCAGTTGGTTATATACTAATTACCTACCTAAGTATTAATTAGGTACTGAAAAGGATTTGAAGGGAAGGAAGGAATACAGTGTGGAAAAATAAGCCGGGCCCTGGAGGGAAACTACCATAAATCCTTAAGTTGGCTCATTTTACTTAAAGGAGACATTCCTTTATTTTTAAAAAGAAACAAAACTGCACTCAAAGATTTTCTAAAACTCGCTTGCCTCGCCCGGCACTCAAACCAACTAAAATTAAAAAAACAACGCTATTTTATTATATTAATCGATAGGATTATTATTCAGGATAAAAAATATCTAACAAACATTTGGTCTTAAAAATAAAAATGGTCGTAAATCAATTTGTTACACTTATATTATTTAACTGATAAGTTGTTCGAAATGAGTAAGTACTAGGTAATATTCATAAAAGAACTTGTGTACTAGGTATTCTTCATGAATATCTTGTACGACAGAAGAGAGTAAGACCAAATGTTTGTTAGAGAAGTTTTATCCTGAATAATAATCCTATCGATTAGTATAATAAAATAGCCAGTGTTTTTTTTTAATTTTAGTTGGTTCGAGTCCTGGGCGAAGCAAGTGAGTTTTAGAAAATCTTTGAATGCAGTTTTGTTTCTTTTTAAAAATAAAGGACTATCTCCTTTAAGTAAAATGAGCCAACTTAAGGATTTAAGGTAGTTTCCCTTCAGGGCCCGACTTATTTTCCACACTGTATAAAAAGGAAAACAATGACGCCAAAATACGGATTTGTAGAGCTATTTAGTTCAAAGCTCAATTTGAGTATCTTTCTAGACTTCAGGCGACTCCAGGACTGGTACTTACCTCTTTCAAAGACTAGGAATAGCAGTTAGAGAGGTAACGCGGCCAGTGTCCTAGGGTCGATGCCTGTGGCAGTAAATGTTGAAGACGTGTTTACTTTGTAGATACCTAGTTTTAGCTAGTTTCTATAATTGTTAGTTTATAATATTTTAACTACATCTAGTATCCCACTAATATTATTAATGCAAAAGTTTGCAAGTCTGTTTGTTTATTTGTTACCTTTTCACGTCTACGTAATTCGCTGAACCGATTTAGATGAAATTCGGTACACAGATAGTTTGAATCCCGGGGAAGGATTTGAGATAGTTTCCCTTATTCCTCGTAGGATATATCAAGCCATCAATTTTAACTCGGATAATTTCATAGTTCCCGCAGGATAGTGATAAACAAATTCTACGCGGATAGAGCCGCGGGCAACAGGCTAGTGTTGAATTAATTAAAATACCTATTAATATTACAATTAATTCGTATGTACCTATTTGTTAAACGATTCATACCTACAGTAATTTAAATTCCATGTCAATACAAAATCCGAAATGCCAACCACCTACACTAATATCTGGGGTACCCTGTACTGGAAAAGTACAGTTCGTCAGTTGTAGAGTTACCACTGACCTTTAACTACAATTAAAATTGGTAAGCGGTCAAAAGTAATTTAAGCATTCCGTAAACTAATTTCACTTTGAGTACATTAAAGCTTGCCAATATGTGTCTAGTCGAATGATAAATCGATTTGCAAAGACCAATTTCTGTCAAAAATGCAGCAAAAGCTTCGTGTTTATGGACATAAGGTAATCGCTGCCTACATCTCGTAGATTAGACATCTTTAAGCATAAGCAGTGTGTCTTAAATTAGAAAGAAAGAAAGGAAAGTCATTTATTCTAAAACGCTAAATATTAATTTGTTGAATGTAGTCATTTTCGGACTTTATTTATGTTAATTTTTGGTTTCATATCATTCTTGTCAACAAAAGGATACCCTGTTGATTAGCGCGGTTTTTGTATGAACTCGGTTAACTGATATTTTATGATTGCAAGAGAGTATAATCTCTTAGTGTTTTATATTAGTTTGGATATTTGCTTGCGTTCGTAGAAAAAAATATTGAAGGACAAACAGACAAACAGACGGACAACGAAGTGCACACAACCTTAAATCAAAGAAAAAAGAAGGTAAATAGAATAGAATATTTATATGTATACCCCCTATTTCACCATCCATTGATTAAATTTATTTGTCGGATAAATGTGATGCAGTCTCTGTTTGTTTTGTTCGAATAGACGGAGACGGCATCACATTAATCGTCAATTTAAATTAACCAATGGGTGTTGAAACAGCCCCTTAACACTTTTAAATCAGGTGCTCCTAAAGCGCCTTATCGCGTCGTCTACTAATCACTGATAATACTCGTAGCAAAGCTCGGGTGTAGGCGGTACAAGTGATTTGGTCAGACGTCAGACTAATAAAGTCCGATATGGATCCGCAGCAAAAACCTAACAGCAAGGGCGTAGGGCCGGTGACTAATAGAAGAAACTTTGCAAGTGTGAGACGACTAAATAGGTGAAGTGAACGGCGAGCCTCCAGAGGCAATAGCACACGTGCTTAGTCGTGATTCTATCAAGCACGACCATGCCGGACCCCAGGCCACGGCCATATGTCGCCAACTTACGCACCAATTAGACACTTTTCACTTAGATAACACTAGGTTGAATACATGGAAATATTCTCGTTAGTGTCGCGGCGTTGTGGGAAGTTTGTACGGAAAGTTGTACGAGCGGTCCCGCGTGCGAGTCGGCGTTGGTAGCGAGCGCGCGACTGAGTCCCCTTCGAGCGGAGCTTACACTGATTTTTTGTCGGAGGCATCGCCACTCCGCCTGCTCCACATTCGACGACCGGTGTAGCTACACGACTATTATCCGACCCGACATATCACGTACGCACTTATATGAAACACTTAACGGCTAGGTAACCACTTCAATCAACTGTATTGCCTCACTTACCTGCCGGTCTACGTGTCTACCACAATTACGTACCTATAATAATTTCGCAACGCGAGTGTACATTGCCAATATTGGATTATTAGTTTTGTTATACAAATTGTTTGCTGCATTAAATTAGCTTACTTGAATATGTTCAATAACTTAATAAGAAATGTTACGTACCTAACCACAGAATTAATAGTAAGAAGAATAGAAATGACATGAGACCGCAAGGCGCCCTTATGACTAAAAAGCCATATACCTACTTATTTTCCCTTTTTCCGGCTTTTCTGTTACGGAGCACCCAAGCCATAGATTTAATTGCTCAAAAACTGAGTTATAATAACTGCAAAGAATGTGTTTTAAAATTGTTAAGTTATACTTGTGAGCACCATTATTTAGCAAATTCAGTAAAAAAATTGACCAAGTGCGAGTCGGAATCGCGCACCGAGAGTTCCGTACTTATAAATTTGTAGATGCCTGTGAATAATGCTCATAAGCAAAATGTACGTTGCGTGGGATCATTTTAGTTAGATTGATTACTGACATGGAAAGACAAATAAAAAAATCAAGTTTTTCCGATTTTACTTAATGGTTGCGCTAGAGAGCTACCTTCGTATCTTGTGTTCTGTAAGAACACCTTCTGCATATTACCTACGTTGACTTAGAAGCTTATTGAAGTATTTGATATGATAAACTTGATTGGTCAACAAAGTGATCCTATAGGGTTCCATTTTTCATTTTGTGAGAACCTTGTATTTACTAACAAGTGTTATACTTCTCATTTCTGCAACCTTAATAACTAGTTACAATATGTTAGTTCTATGTAGACAATGATAATAATTCAACTTAAAGCTTTGAAACCTATGTCGGTTATAGATAGGTTATGTAACTGAATGTAGGTAACCATTCAATTTTAATTAAGCTGGTTTCATAATTACATGTTTAGCCTTGTAGGTTCGACGCATCTGCCATTCCTCCAATAATGCTAACTTACCATCAATGAACATAATACTCGTTTAACTCTCTAGTTTAAAAAATAAAAATGTAACACCTCTCCCTTCCTTTTAGGCTAGCACAGGTGCTTATAAGCTGCAAATTTGAATATATGTTACACTTCTGGTAATGGTCCTAAAAACATATTAAAAAAATCAGAAATAGCAGTTACTTAATTTGAGATGTCTATGATGTATACATTTCGATTGGTTATTACTCTTATACTTGTACCTAAAGCATAGCTTGTCCCTAAAAGATGGGTCACCTTCGTAATTCATAATATTGTTTGTCCTAAAATCAAATGCCATACCACTTTTGCCATAAACACTTTTGATATATCATTCATTTGTCAAAATTATTATTTGCCATAATGTTGTTACGTCCTAATGATCATAATCCTTTAAATCCCTAATTTGCTTTGTACTAATATAAGTAAGACATAAAACTTATCAGTCATAATATGGAAAACCATAATATTAAATGCCATACTAGAGTAGGCGTCGGCAAACCGCAGCTTGCGAGCCAGAAAAGTAGGTTAGGTTAAGTTAGAACTGCGACCCAAATAGAAACAAACCCCTGCTATAAAAGTAGATTAGGTTAGGTTAGAACAGAACTGTGACCCCTACAAAAACGAACCGCTACCAGAAAAGTATAACTACAAGTAAAAAAATCCCGTGGGAGTCCTCGATAATGGCATCGTAGTTTTCATTTACGATGCATTAAAAATAACCATGGCAAATTTCATGACTCAGTGGTTTATTCGAGATTTTATCCCTATCCCGTGGGAATATCGGGATAAAAAGTAGCCTATGTGTTATTCCTGGGAGGAGGCCTGTGCCAAGCAGTAGGACGTGTATATAGGCTGAGATGATCATGATGTTTTATTACAACTGTTCGGGATATACATTCCAAATTTCATACAAATCCGTTCAGCCGTTTTAGAATGAATGAGTAACGAACATACACACACATACATATACAAACTTTTGCTTCTATTATATAAGTAGGATTATTATTATGACAAACAAAGTTAGTACATAGATGTTTAAAGTATTCAGTACTTAAGAAAATAGTGCAAATAAGCATTATACAATATTAGGATAAACAATATTATGGCATTTACGTTAGGACAAACGTTATTATGGCAAAAGATCACTATGACCAGAGTACCCCTAAAAGATGGCTGGCATCGTTTTTTAAAACAAACGATTTAATTTTCACATGATTATAGGTATGCAAAATAAGAGCTCTCTAAGCTCTCTATGCTAAGTCGTAAACACACATATAATGAACGCACGGACAGATATAGTTAAAAAGTATGTATAAATAACTCTTTTGGTAGGTACATACAACACTTAAACTATAAGTATTTCTTTAGCACTACCCAAAAAAAAACAACGGGGTGCATAGACGAAATCAGTACTTTTCGTAAACGAAATTCTGATGTAAAGGTCTACAGTACGTAGGTTTAAATATAGTATTTTTCATACATACTTAATAGGCTTATTTTTCTTTTAGTGATACCACATTCATTTTAATTTGTCTCTCTGATCATATGATAAATACCGCGTCAGACTAAGCGTAAAGATAAATTAAACTATTGATGCCGTCATTAATCTTGGGCACAAGTTATAATTAGTTAGCTCCATAAAGAAATCGTTTCCGTGAAGAAAATAGAGAAAAATAAACATTGAGTATAAAAGTCTATTGGTCTGAAAGTGATCAATGTGACTGTAAAGTTACGGTCACACTTGCGCTAAGGGTTTTTCGCAATAGTAACATGTTTTACCGCTTACTGTGCTGTTATTTCTTTACCTAGGTAGAACGAATCGGCGTTGCTTTGACAATAATTATAATATTATTGAAATAAAGTTCTAAAACTTCTCCAATCCATAATACATAAATTTAACACTCATCACGCTTCAGTTAAATTATTATCGAATAATATAATGATTGAAAAGTACTATTGCAAAGTAAACTTCGTCTGAATTACAATACAATGCAATATTTTTAGGATGTTTTATAAATAGAAAGTTCTTCGGTGCAGTCTAAAAAATTTAAATAGTTTAACACAAACTCAAAGTTAGTTGAAAATAAAATAACCTAACCATAAAAAAAACATTTTTAATACAAGCTTTTTTTTGCTGACTATACTTTTTGTTGATTGTACTACATTTGCGTAACAAATTTCAAGTCAATGCTATTAACTGTTGAAGAGTTCCGTCCTGCGGAGACGATCCTGGCTAGACTACCAGGATGTCACTACTAGATTATTGTATTGTTACGCGATTTACATAAGTAGGTATTCCGAATTTCAAGTCAATCTGACTACTGGAAGTTGGTCAAATTTTGGCTTGCAAGATTTGATTACAGACAGATACAGACAACGGGACAGGTGAAACTAAATAAAAGCTTCTAAAAAGCCTCGTTTATATTTTTAAGTAAGATTTTAAACAGCGAAGACGTTTTTTGCTCACCTTGCCGAGAGTGCTATTTCAACACCAAAATGTTCGCGGCGAACTCCTTTCAGTAACTCGACTGATACCTAGTATGAGCTTCTTTAGAAATTCTAAATTTTGTTTTGGTTCCGGTGATAAAAATAAAATACCTACCTACTTTTTGCATAAAGTTTTCTTCTAGCCGAATACTTCGTTCGTGCTTGTAACATCTCAAGCTTGACAGCTAGTCAAACATGGCGCAACGCTGCTAGAACCAATTTGTGGACGTCTTGTAGCTGTCTAGTGTAAATATGATCTAATAAATCTTATGTGAATCCGACTTAAGCATAATTTATTTCAAAAACTTGTATGTTAATGAAAAATCTAATTCGTTAACGATGCGGACTAATTAAAAATTAAATTAACTAGGAAAAGAAAATGATCTGTTTAATTATAAACTTTATAGTTTTATTTTATTATGCAGGTTCGATAAATCCATGTATTACTGATGCCTGTTCTTTTATGCCTTGAATAAAGCGGTGGTAATGGCCAATATTTTAGGTATTTAATTTCATTTCTTAACATAGTTCGTGCAGGTAAGTAAATAAAGTAAGTAAAAATAAGGTAAATTATTTGAATCTAAAACAAAAAAGAGCGAACATTTCTTGAACACGGTTTACGACCGTAAGAAATCGGATTATTTTAGGAAAACAAAAACCAGCAGAATGTGTAAAATTTATCGCCCAGCCCTTAAACTCGACCGATCTTTGTATTTATCATTTGATCTGTGATTAATGTACAAAATTAGCTTTATCTGCACAAATTATTCGGCTTTCAATTGATTCAGTGTGATCTTTGGTAGAGCGTAAAGGCAATTTAGATAATATCGAACGCGGTCAGATATTTTTAATGAATCCCACTTGTATTTTTCATAATGGTGCGCGTCTCCTTTCAACTTTTTATTTTGTTATCTTGTTTTTAATTGGCTCTTCCTATAGTAACCGAATAACATGTCATTCATTCCGTAAATAGACGCTTCTTGAGAGACGTGAATCCAGTTTCAAAGCTTTTAGCATTTAATTTTGCAACATCCGGACATTATTGTTGCCAAATAATTTGTTTGCAAACATTTAAAACATTTGTAACCCGAGTTGAAAAATCTAATGTTTTTTTAATACTAGATCTCAGTCACCATTTATTGTCGTCAGTGACCGATTATTGTGGCATTTTTTAAACGTACTACCTGATACCAAATAACAATAAAATGAACATTGACGTAGCTAAAGTTAAAGTGTTTAACTCTTAGTTGGCTATCGCTATGGTGACATTTGCTTTGCTTTACCAGAGAACAGTTAAGGAACCTAAGTCGACTGAAGGAGTAAGTAAATAAAAAGTTCATCTAGAAAACTGTTGGAGTCGACTATTTGTAATCCAGTTATCGCCTCGAAGGGTATAAGGTGGGCGAATTTACACGGAAAAGTTCGTGGCATTTGTCGGATCGAGTGATGCTGGCTACAAATTTCCTTTTTGACCTGATTGCGACAGAAGTCTCGCTCAAGTTTCCTGAATATATATGAACTTTGTAGCACACTGTTAAAGGCTAAAAAATAGGCTTTGCCCAATTAAACTAGTGGCTGAAAAGGTGATAATTGTTGTTGCCGTCAATCTTTTTGTCATTATCATATTTATATTTTTACACAAAATTTCTCAAACTAAGCCTTGAATGATAAAGCGATTTTTAACTACTACTTACCTGATTGCTAAAGTAACAAGACAGTCGTAAGTAATAAATTGTGATTTAAACAAAGTTTACGAGACGCGTCCGCATGATTCACGCATTGCACGGCAATTACAAATTATGTTGTCAAAAGAATATCAAGGGTCCGCCTTAAGGCGTGTGAGATGAAATTTGAGGCATCTGGTACGTAGCGACACTGATGATATCAACTTTAATACGCTTTAAGTGATCCCAGGCCGCCAATTTTGTTCAAAGAAGCGAAAATATTATCGAAAGATTTTTGACATTTTAGAACTCCATAAAATTGGATCAGTTAATGAAATAAAGGTCATAATATTACTATTACAAATGGCATAAAGTGTAAAAAAAGTATTCTACTACGTGTAAAAGTATAGTGAAAATTATAGTCAACTAGCTGCCTGCGAAGTATTCATTGGCTATCCCGCGGGAACAGTCAATGTCCTGGGAAAAAAAGTATTATAATATATGTTAATGCAGATTACAAAATATCCGTGTGCTAAATTTTATCTAAATCCGTTGAGCCGTTTTTGCGTGATGAAGTATTTAACAATAACATACAACAATTTAAACTTTCTCATTTATTCTTAGATCATATGGTGCGACAGAGCAACTTCTTGCACGGTGACATACACACACGCACACACACACACACACACACATATGACAGGTACGGATTATTTGTTACTCTCTATATTGATTAGTTACTATTATTATAAAATACTGTTACTATATTACAATTTAAACTTTTTCATTTATACTTTTAGCCTAAAGGGACGCCCCACCGTAAATCTACTTACTTATATTTATTATTAATATGAAATCATAATAATTACTGATTATTCAAATCATAATGATTACAATCTAATCTGACAGACAATAAAGTTTACGTAATATGATTCTAACAACGTTATCATCGAATTTCTAGAGCATTCCAATGTCCTTAATAATATCGTAAAATAAATTGTAAGTCCAAAGATGAAGCGAAATCTCATTGCAATAATAATAAAGCTATACTTTTGCGATGTGCCTGCTGAATTTAAACTCGTTTGGCTCCGCTCACGCCACGCGTGTCTGCAACTTTTATTAAACTGACGCTGTCTCAAATGGTGCAAATCTCTTTCGAATGTGTTTGTGTCATTTGCTGAGATTACGCCAAGGCTCGACACCACTATAAGCTTGTAATATTGCCAGTGTCAACAGGATAATATTCAAATTAAATGGCTCACTCGAAGAAAATGTTTATAATATTGCTGTCGTTAGCATTTGATACTAGAAGTAAGAACTTAATCCTTTCACCTGTTCAAACATCGAAACGAATGCGCTATAACCATTAGTGTCATACCATGCTTTGTGTAAAAATGGTGATAGGTACAGCAATTTGTCCCAAAGAAGTCAAATGATGATAATAAAATTGATTTATTGAGGAATTAATTTCATTTCTTAATAAATTCAATAAACACCATAATTACACTAAAATAGTTGTAATAATAATCATACTCATAATAATCAATTAGGTACTTATACATAAAAACATAAGTAAAACAACCTTCAAAACTCTTAATCCTAGGCATTTTTTCCTCGCGTGCTTAAATTGTATTTTTAACTGACTTCAAAAAAAGGAGGAGGTTGTCTATTCGGTTGTATTTTTTTTTTGTTTGTTTGTTACTTTAGAACTCCGTCATTTATGAACCGATTATTTTTTTTGTTTTGCGTTCGTCTATGAATGCTTTTAATTAGGTCCCATAAGCACCAAATCAGGATCTGATGATTGGATCCTAAGGAAATCGAGGGAACTCTTCAAATGTTGTAGGGACACCTTGGTAATTTTGATATATTTAGTAGTAACTCGTGCATTTGCTCTTGAAAATCATCATCTGGTGAAGTGAAACTGATGATGAAGACCACAGTTGACCCTCGGAGTTACTACTCAATAACAAGTATTTCATGTGTTGAATTTCAATTACTTTAACACAGTTGCTAAGCAATTTATGCTCCTCGTAATGCATATGTCGGTGCCTCAGCACGAGCCAGCAGGAGTAATTGAAGCCCAATATGTAGTGCGTAGGTGAGTTAGGCGACTACCTATAGGTCCACTCCTGCTGGCTCGTGCTGAGGCACCGACTTCAGACTGGTAGAAAATTATTTTCATGGTTTTTGTAGTGAGTTCAATTTTTTGTTCAATTTTTTTTTTATAATTGAGACAGGACGCAACGCTCTTTTCTGACAAACTTGACCTGACCAACGTCAACAAAAACTTTAACGTTTCAAAACGATTAATATTTAGTATTTTTGTCTTATTACTTTGTAGCAGAGATAAACGATTTAATTCCGGCTTAGTCCCGACGTCTCTGCAAGTGAATGTGTACTTAATTTGACTGTTATAAATGAGGTGGTTTAAAATTCTACAGCGAGTACGACAGAACAGTGCAATTAATGCCGTATGAGTCTTTGTACAAAAAGGGTTCCGTAGAAATAATATACCTACTTGAAATGTGTAACTAAGTTAAAATAAGGAAGCAATATTAGCATTACACAATAGAGATGTACACGGGAGAACTTATTGCCTTTTTATTATTTCTTCTTTTTATATAACATAGAACTGGGAAGACGTAAAATAAAAATTAACGAAAATATAATAACAACATTGGAATCAACAGTTTTGTTTCTGCTAACGAGTTAACTAACACGGATAAAAAATGAGTTAAAATTGTTTTTGTTTGCAAAAAAAAATACTAAAAACAGTACACTTAGTAAGTTAAATTTAAATAGTAAATTTGTATAATAGACGATATTGGCAGCTCAACTTTAGTTTTCCATTTTTCAACAAAAACAAATTATCACTACGTTTGGGCAAATTGCTTTTGTTATTATACAGTGCACAAGTTTCACCTACGAGTTCTGATTGCAAGTTTGGAAATATAAGAAAAGCAATAAAAAATAATTGATTCAATTTGCACAGGTACCTTTTACTTAGACGTCGCAAATTGCATTGAAAACAGAAAAAGTTACAAAGTACCTAACTCTAACCTCCCGTCGTATTTTTAGCATTTCTTTTTACCGAATAAGTTTGATGCTATAAAATGTTTAACTGACAAGAAAAATAATCTTGCTAGGTTAGAAAGAACATTTAATAATATTAAATATATCGTCCTGGATAACTCACGTCTTAAATCGAGTTTAGCCCGACATGTTGTGAGTTATCCGGGTCAATATATTTAATATGAGTGAGTCTCACGGTAGTTTCATGTTCAAAAGATTGAATTTTTTTGAAATATTTTAAATGGAGCCCACATGAAGTTACATTGCTTCGTCTCGCATCTTTTTGTCAGTAGGTTCAGTAAAGCCAGGCATGGATCTAAATATGCAATTAAGGCATGAAAAAAGGTCTTAAATATATAATAAAAAGTAGAACCTAATGTTGCAAAGTTAAACTAAAAGTGATTTAATTGTAAACGTAGGTGGAGTCACCAGCATCAATACTGACAGAACAAAGCGTGCATAATACAAATAGATAAAATACAATTTAAACTAGAATTAAATCGTAATATACAAAAAAACCGACAGCTTGTCTCCCGGTCCATTCGAGAACCTTCTGACCTCATCGGCCATCAGTCCTGCGAGCAATGTACACCCCCGCCCACTGCCACTTTAGTTTCGCAATTCTTCGGGCTATGTCGTAACCTCCGACCGGAAGACGAGCTGTCGGTAGGCCTCCAACAAGATGGAGCGACGACTTGGTTAAGATCGCGGGATCGCGGTGGATGCGAAAAGCACAAGACCGGTCTGTGTGGAGAGCCTTGAGGAGGCCTATGTCCAGCAGTGGACGTCTTTCGGCTGACATGATGATGATGATGATGATACAAAAAAACAAGCATGATTACTGAAATGTCAACGTTTTAATACAAAAAAAATTAACTAGCCTACAATAGTGTCCCACTGCTGGGCAAAGGCCTCTCCTCTTGATCTCCACACCTCCCGGTTCAGCGCAATGTCAGGCCAATCCCTTGCATACGCGTCTAAATCGTCCCGCCATCTCCTTTTTTATCGGTCTGCCTCGCCGTCGACGGCCGTCCTCCGGTGCCCACCAAGTGACTGTGTGAGCCCACCTCTGTGTGTGCATGCGACAGACGTGTCCAGCCCAGTCCCACTTCAGCTTAGCAGTCTCTTTCCCAACGTCGGCTATACGTGTTTTTGAGCGCAGCGTAGTGTTTCGGATTCTACACCTAGTCCATTTTACACCTAGTATGCTGCGCTCCATCGCTCTCTGGCAAACCTTGGACTTCTGGTTTTCGGTCAGAGACCAAGTTTGTGCACCATAGGTTAGGACGGGCAGGATACACATGTCGACGAGTTTTCGCTTAAGCGATATCGGAAGGTTTCCCTTCATAAGTTATTTCATGGACCAGTAGCTCTTCCAAGCGTTTTCGACGCGCCTTTCAACTTCTTTGTCTTGTCGGTTGCTAAAAGAGACTACCTGGCCCAAATAAATATACTCGTCAATAAAAATAATAAATAATCAAAATTAATTATTGTAAATTTTGATGCCGTATTATGACAATATTATGTAGACACAAAGTGGTGTAGACAGTGCTGTACTACATAGCAAATGTCCAGTAGCCGCAATGCCGCAATTGACATATCTAAGAATTAAGATACTTACATTAGCAAATTTTATAAATTTCAGATAAAGTGATTGGATAAACTCAATGCACTCTTATAAATTAGCTGGCCGGTCGTCAAGATTTATTACATTGATGCGCTTTACCTTCTGTTGGTTCAGTATTTTAGGGAGGTAAAGAATACTTCGAAATATTGCTTACACAGCCTACCACAATTCTTTGAGGGCATCGGAAACGTATGTGGATGCAAACAATTAATCACGTTGTGAAATACCCACGAGTTAAGCAGTAAACATTGGACACACTGCGGGGCAGCAAATGAAACATTATTTTGGTTAGAGAAACGATAAAAACAAAATAACCCACAAGGAGTGGGCTATCTTTTATAAAAATCGAAGGTTCATTACTTTGATGGATACATGAAGAATTTTATTATGAGCTTAAAGCTTCGGTAATGTTGTTAGATGTGTCAAATATTAAGCTAAAGGATAGGAAACAAGTATTTATTCCACAATCTACTCGTAAGATAGAGATTGATCTTGTTTAGTTCACATAGGTACAATGTGGAAGTAATTGGTGATATACATGTCCGTGAGCGGCGGTGATTGCTTTCAATAAAAAAAAACTGTCAACATTGTCAATAAAACATCTGTAAAAGCTACTCAAAACGAAGCTTGTTAAAATTTTTGCTTGCATACTGACCATTAAATTATTTGCAGTTGGCGTTAATACGGGCATATTTTTCGAACCGTAAGTCCGTAAGTATTTTGCACACATCCAATTACGATCATTCGATACATTCACACCAAGAAGGGCTGTTTGTATAAGAAGACATAAATCATTGTGAGACTGCCAACAAAGTAATTTCTTTGGATGGCGTGTATAAAGCGAATTATTCACCCAGCGCTAAACAGCTATAATGTTTTTACAACTAAAATTGTAGTTATAAATGAAGGAGCTTCAATTGGTTAGTTTTAAAGTTATTCTGTGACTATGACTTAATTAAAAGTATCGTTCTGTTAATTTTATTAACACTCAATAGTAATCACGTTCTGTGAGGAGGCCTGTGCCCAGCATTGGGACATGTTAAGGACAAGATGAAGTAATCCCGTTCGTTTAGTCGTGAGCCTAGTCGCTACAAAAAATAAAAAGTAAAAAACGGATATGGTTAGATGGACAGATAAACGGACAGGTGTCAGTTTATTAAAACACGGAGATATAAATCGTGTTGGATAGAACATTAAGTTATAGTTGTATAGCGTCCAGTAGTCTCTCCATTTAGATTTTATCATTACGCTATCTATTAGAGCACTTTCACGGTGGTAGTAGGTACCATAGCGAAAATATGTATAAAATAGCTTAGATTGTGTGTGCGTGTGTGTGTGCGTTTAGGCGGGAAAAAAATATCCCGCCTTTACAGGTATGGGTGATGCCCATAAAAAAAAATATTTTGACAACTTTGTCGTTGTAGTTAATAAACATACCTACTTACGTGCAGTAACAGCATTCTAGCAGTATTTCTAAGCTAAGCCGCAGACGGACGGACATGGTGAAACTATGAGGTTTCCTTGTAGCACTACGGAACCCTTACCCTAAAAAGTAGTTACCTATTTATCTTACTACTTTACGATACCGTATCAATCAACGAAGCAAATAAATATATCGATAGGTCTTTTTTTCAGTAACATACATGCGTTACGTGTTTAGATAGGTACGTATGAACAGATGGCTATGAACAATTTTGGTTTGTTTATTGTACCTAATTGTACAAGTCTGTTATGACGAGCAACGTTATTGGCAAAATAACACCGTCTGGTTAGGTTAACATTAAATAAATCAATAAATAAATATCATGGGACACTTGACACCAATTGACCTTAGTCCCAAATTAAGCAAAGCTTGTACTATGGATACTAGGCAATGGATAAACAACTTATTTAGATTAATACATACTTAAATACAGCATCCAAGACCCGAGAACAAACATTCGTATTATTCATACAAATATATCTGCCCCCGCCAGAAATCGAACCCGGGGCCTCAAGCTTCGTAGTCAGGTTCTCTAACCACTTCGCCATCTGGTCGTCATCAAATTGTTTCTCTCTTCTCTTAACTTGTTATTACTGTGCTGTCGGGTTTTAAACGCTATGCTTGACAACACAAACTTAAAAACTTTTAACAAAAATTAACCTCCGAAAAAACTGAAAAGCAAGAAATAATAAAGTTAAATACTTAGGCAGATGTAAGTAAAGTAGATGTTGCCGAAACGTCGAGGTAAATATTACTCGTGTGTGTTAGCGTGATAAGTCCTGTGCGTGGTATTTTGACTAAAAGTATACCTAGGTACCAGTTTGAAATCGGTGCCTCAGCACTAGTCAGGAGGAGTGGACCTATAGTATAGACGTCTACCTGATGGGCTTCTATCACTCCTCCTGGCTCGTGCTGAGGCACCAACTTCAAACTGGTACCTAGGTATACTTTACTTTCATATACCTAAGTATTTAACTTTATTATTGTTTTGCTTTTCAGTTTTTTCGGCGGTTTAATTTTTTTGTTAAAAAGTTTTTTTTTATACCTTTTTTCCATTCTTGGGGTGACTTTTTTTTCAAATTTATATAATACCAACTTCAAGGTATACCCTATCCAATAAAAAAAGAATTATGAAAATCGGAATACCCTGTAAAAAGTTATGCCTGGTCATATAGTATAATCAGTGACTGAACAATCAGTCATCCCCTGTTTTTTTACCCTTAGGGTAGAAATATTTTTCAAATTTTAATGGGACTACCCTCGGGGTATACGCCTTCTAATAAAAAAAGAATTATCAAAATCGGACTACTATGTAAAAAGTTATGCGTGGATGACCACGCATAAAATAAAAAAATATATACGCGTCGACTTCACAACCTCCTCCGCTTTTTTTCGTCGGTTGAAAATACCTACCTAATAATAATAAGACAACAGTCAAGTGATACCACTGTGCTGTTAACTGTGACATTATCTCTTGTTAGTCATATGAAAACTTAACAGTGAAGCGTTCAAATTTGAATCTTATTCAAAGTTCTCAAAGAACAAAAGAAAAAGCTCGGCCTCCTGGGATAAATAAACACTCAAAGAAAATTTTCAGCTTGTCAAGTGCCTGCTGGTTAAGCATCTTGTTTACGAGTCACACTAAGTAAAAATCTAGCAAGTTGTTTAGTACCTGTAAATTTCCAGTTTTATCGCCAGTAGATAAGATGGTCTTTATCAAAACTATGTCCATGATTTGGAAAGTTTAGTACTCGGTTGTCAGAGATTAGGACTTAAAACAACCAATGGACTGTCAACAGTCCCATTTCAGGAGGAATACTACAGTCATGCTTTTATTAACAAATATCTAACAAGATATTTCTTTTGTTTCTTTATTTACGTTTTTCATAGAGTTAATATCGCTCGTCCCATAGTGTAAACCAGTATAGTAGGTATTTTATCTAGAAGTAACGCGCCAAAATTGTATATACCTTAGGCTATACGCTTTCCATACATAATTAAATAGTGCGCGTTTTGCTCTTTCTCATTGCGTACTTACATAACGCCTGTTGTACTATGCTACTGCGTTAGCTATACAGTTAAACTAGCACAAAAACAACACTAACACCGAAGCTATAGCTATAAACACTTATAATTTTACTTCAGTCCAACTTTCCCTATTAGTAGTTTGTTTAAAATCGAGAGTTCGATGCAATCTCGGGATGTTGCTCCCGATTGCCTTTTACAATGTTATTTTACGAACTTCCTTGAGCAAGTTGAGACTAGAGTCCTGCGTTCAACTTACAATTTTGTGGCTGCTTTGGGAATCACAAAATATTACTGTACCAAGTTAATGGAAAGTGATAAAATTGTTTTACTCAGAAACATCCTTTAATACTACCGCTTAAGTAAGTCACGACTTTTCATACACATGGCGATAAGTAGTAATTTATAATTTGAAGACGCGTGAATCTTTAAGATCTTTTTTTAAGGAAACAGATATCCTAACCCTGCCGTCGCTTTATGTTTTTGAAATAATCATGTATGTTAGGAAGAACATATGTGATTTTCCCACTAACGTCGATAAGCCAAAGGCTACTAGAAACACAGGGAAGCTTAAAGTTCCATCTTACAGACTGGCTAAAACCAAAAAGTCTTTTCTGGGAAATTGCATACGTTTTTATAATAAAATTCCAAAAAATATTATAAATTAAACGGATACAAAATTCAGATCTATTGTCAAGAAGACGTTAACATCAAAGGCGTATTATAAAGTTAATGATTATATCATGGACAGGGATATTTGGAAATAATTCCGATCCGCATTAGCGATCCCTTCAAATAGCGAACCTACTGTGTTAAAAATAAAGTTGTGTTAAATACTTGTGATGTAAACATATCATTTAATAATATTGTAAATCTGTTTTAAAAAAAATATATACCTCGTTGAGTTTCTTGCCGGATTCTTCTCAGCAGGGGTTTTTCCGAACCGGTGGTAGATTTTTTTTGACATTCATAAGTGCTTGTTATAGCCTAAATTAAATAAAGATATTTTGACTTTGACTTTGACTTTGACTTTGACTTTGACTTTGACTTTGACTTTGACTTTGACTTTGACTTTGACTTTGACTTTGACTTAATCTTGACCTGTCTTCTCATTGAAAAATATGTTTAAAAATCAATGATTGGTATACTAATTAATTAATTATACTAATAAAACTATAAGAATATATAATGGCTAAAAATCGTGTTTTTATTCTATTATTCGGTACTCGATGTTTTATTTTGTAAAATTATTTTTCATTATAATGATAGGTCAAGATAGTTAGTTACCTTCTTTCTATTGCTACAAAAACCAACCTATACTTAAATTTTAGTCGATTGTCTAAATCTTTATAAGCTAGTTTTTTACTTTTGTTTCACAATCCTCCTAAGATCAATAATTACTTCACTCGCTTTATTTTAATAAAGTGTAAAACTGCATCCATAAACGATTTAATACTGACATCAAGAATTATTCAATAGTCCTTGATGTCGTTGGTCGATAATTTGCCTTGAACAAAGATTTAAATAAATAAATAGCATAAAAAAATGTGCGTCGGCCGGGAATCGAACCCGGATCAACTGCTTGGAAGGCAACTATGCTGACCATTACACCACCAACGCAAGTTACTGGTTCCTGCAGAATTTATAAAGTAACTAAACATGATAACTGTATACCTATATCTTAATTTTGTTAACACAAGTGCGCTTTGCAGAGAACTATGACTAAAGACGAAATAAAAAGTAAAGACAGAATTCAGTTAGCAACAAAGTGAGGCCGGGTAAAACTACACCAGCCTCATGCACGTGTGCGTAGCTCAACTACCTTCGAGTAATTTGCTTGGCGAAAAATGCACACGGGGAGGTGTCGTTGCCACACTTTGTCATTCGCAGAATTTCGTCTTTTTTTTATTCGGTCTGAGTTATCCATACTCAATGTCAATGCTAATAGCTAGTTTAAATCAGGTATACAATCATACCGATGCATTTGTTGAACTTATCACAACAGAGGGGACCGGTTTGGGTTATATGTACGTATTTATTTAATGAAAAAAAGTCATCCAAATTACCCTTCAGGACCTAAGTTACCCAACCTTGCGATACCTAATGTCAGAGGCGCGAAGTCCACTGCTTGAGGTCATAGGTCGAACCACTAAGTAAAAGCTGTTTTTTTTAAATACGGACAACAGTACCTACTACTAGCTACTTCGTTTGCGATGCAATTTTTTATCCCACGGGGCTTATGATATGCATATGCATTATCCCGGGATAAAAGTATTCTATTAATCCAGATTATAAACTATGTGCCAAATTTATACCTAATAATTAATTTTGTTTAAATCCAGGAAATAATTATTATCAGCATGATATTTTGAAATATGTATGAAATAAGATAAGTTTTAAGATTAAATTAATCAAATAATAATGCGTCACAAATAGTAGACTTACTAGATAGCAGAACGACCTGATTTACCGCACGGCTCAGGCTCATAGTTCACATCGCAAAATGACCGTGTTGTAAAATGTCGTTATTAAAACTAGTATACCTACCTACGAGTACATCTTATATCTAGTACCGCTCCTAGTCAATATCTATTACAGAAAATTTTGCTTAGACACTTTACCAACCGTTCTTGCGGCACGCTCGTTTCGCTCGCTCGGCTCGCGCGCTGTACGAGATTAGGGTTCTTCCTAACCACTTTTCCTCGTTTCACTTGTCGTCGCACTTGACGAAGCTTCACGATATGGCCATATTACGATCCAGTCGTACTAAGGTGTAGTCGTCTAGTAATTCGGTTTTCTGCAATGAAACAAATTTTGCGGTGCTGCGGATTTGCGTAGTCATTTTACTAGTGACCTCATAGAAGCTTTTTGTGCGTTAAATAAAACATTTATACACAGAAAACGGTGGTAATCAAAACCTTAAGGGAGTTTCTGTTGAATTTACCTAATTATGGAATTCGGTAAGAAAGTGAGGCCTTATAGCATATAGGCGAAGGGAAAAGTCCGAACATTACTGATTCAGGGGTAATGAACTACATAGGTACATGCTTATTCGCTCGCTTTTAAATTTGTACAGAACTCTTGGTGCCCGAGTGCGACTTTCACTTGACCTTTTTATTTAAATAGGTACCTTATTTTTAACAATAAACTTATTAAGACCTGAGGAAGCAATGTGCTCATTCCACGTTGGCCCAAAATTGAGTGACGTTTGTGTTGTGAATGCTAATTTCGACTGACGAATCGAGTTTAGTAATTTTCATTTCCGGATTTTCAGACTGTGATAGTACATCTCGTTTAAATAATAGTTATTTAACAGAGTATCATCATACGATAAGCTCATTTCCCTGAGGGGGAAGGGAGAAGCCAAATATAACGTTATGCCTGAGGTAAGTTAGATATTATTAATTAAAATAGCTTTTGCCCGCGTCTTCGTCCACGATGTAGCCGGCAGATATCAGATATTGTAGAGGATACAACCAACCATTAAAGATAAAAGAAGAAACTAACTGACTGATTGACTGATTCACTGGCTGACTGATTAACTAGTCGATCGACACACAGCTCCGCTGAGTCCAAAGCATGAAATTTTGCACAAATTCGTTGCTAAAGATGCAACATACAGTGTTTTAGACAAAATTCTTTATAAACAATGTGAAGTTCGTAGGAATGTGAATGTTTTAAAATTTGCAAACCGACTACTATTACTGACCGGATTGACTAAAATTTGATACGAATATGTTGTTGGAGTCTCCGAAAACAGGCATGCAAAAATATCAACAAAATCTTACAATCGCACACAGATTTCGCAGATCGTATGTATAAATTTACTTCGTATTTTTATGAAACACAAAATACTTACCTGAAACTCTGGCTATTGTTTTTCACAGTTTACTCTACACTCTCACACAAGCTGAAGGTCAATTTATATAAATTGTTTTTGCTTGGCTTGTTTACTTACAAAAATAATTCGTGGAGCAGAGTTCAATGTACCTACGTTCGTGAACATGTATTGTGATTGCTTAGCCACGAAATATGATTGGAATGCAGTCATCTTAATATTTACAAATAGCTTAACTTTTATAAGACAATGCCAAAGTTCGCGTCATTACGATCGATGCCTAAGTATACAATTTTATCACGAAGACCCAAGATAGTATTTTCAAAATAATCTAGGATTTGTAAAATGAAAAACATTAATAAGGCATTTGAAAAACCTCAAAATCGCTGAATGGGCCATTTTTCGTTTGCACGCTCTTAAGCAGGTAACAAAGTTCTGTAGGTACTATTATAGATATAGGTACAAAAACATCAAATGAATAGGTATAGTTTTAACGGGCCTAAAAATAGAAGGTTATTGAAACATCAAAATAATCAATTATGCTGTTTAGTATACAAAATAACAAGCTTAATCATTTTCTCTAACTAAAACTGATGATTATCATTATACCACGGCGTTAGGAAGTCAAGTGAAATCAGATAAGCGATTATTATAAATGGGAGCGATCATTGGAATTTGAAGGCAGTGATTGTAAGATGATGTGTTACAACTTACAGTTATTAGGCTGATAATATCTGGACGTTGGCCACACGCCGTTGCGTTCTGTTTAGAGTTAGTAATGAGTTACTTCATAATAATTGATTGGTTTCGGCGTTAATTAAACCGATTTAGTTGTGGATGAGTTCTATATCAATGTATTACACCTTTGAACGGGCAGGACATACACACGGAACACGTATGTACACACGGAATGTGGTCTCCAGTAATTGAGTTTTTTCGTGGGTGTTCGATTTCGACACAACGCAAAAGTTTTTTAAATGATAGAAAGTTCACCAACGCTTCACAGCTTAATTCGTTTTCACTATTATTGAAAGAAGACTTACTGGAAGAGACCCGTTTAAGGGACAAGTTCGCCTTTGTACATCTTATTGTTTTTGTTAATTTCACGTGTTTATATATACAATAAGGAGTTTGCAAGACAATGCAATACAATATTAAGTGATTAAAAAATATATTTGCGTTTCAATAATTCTTGTTAGTCTTGAGTCATTTGTTTCTTCATTTGAATGGTAGGTAGTGGGATAGGAAAGGAGGGTTATGTTGCCAGTTTGCCAGAGTATGAATGCTTTCAGGTTATGATTGAATTAGTGTATGATATTATTATTAATTAAATATAAAAAAGCGGCGCAACATTTTTAACACAATTATATTAGCTTCACCTGATATGGCCATAAATATTTAGCGTAGGTATAATATATTTATTATATTTTGGTGCATGAGTCCGACTCACACTTGACCATGTCCATGTTATGATGCATGCCCTTATTCATGTTATTAAAATTAAACCTTATTTATTTCTAGCGTTTCACGCATGATTTATAAATTTCATTCAGACATAGTAAATCAAGGACATCTCAATTCATATAAACAGGGGCATACGAATTGCTCAGAATCACTCGATAGGAAGCGGCAGGATGTCCTGCGAGTAATATGTCGTTGGGCAAAGTCATAATACCTTACAGGCTCTGGTAATCGTTAGCCTTGCGGCGGCGAGTTCATTGAACTCATTGTTTTATAGATTGGATATATGGTAAACAAACCACAAATGTGTTCGAGGTCAAGTTGGGCGATGGGTAAATAAATTATCATTGGCGTTTGGTGCCGCCCCAACACCGTTTAGTCTGGACGACGCTTCCGTTGGCCAAACGAAAGGCTTGCCTGCGCTTCGAAGTCTCAAATACTATTTAATTACGCGGTGTACTGCCGTTTCGACAAAATATTTTTCGCCAAATTTCACTCCCCAAGAAACTTATCGCAGTAGTTTCATTTCCCAGACGAATCTTTAGCATATTAACATTTCGCATTTTATTCATTTGGTCAAATTATTATTTGGCATATAATTTTACATTGGCAAGTTTTATTATGACAAACGTTTATTTAGCAAACGTTTTCTTTTGGCTAATATTATATTCCAAAAAATATTTGTTCGAAATGACACTTCGCATACGAACCAACCACAGAAACCAACTGCTACTAGAAAAGTAGGTTAGGTTAGGTTAGAACTGCGTCCCCCACAGAAACGAACTGCTGTCAGAAAAGTAGGTTAGGTTAGGTTTGAACTGCGTCCCTCACAGAAACGAACTGCTACCAGAAAAGTAGGTTATTATGCCATGCAATATTTTGGAAGAGTGATTTATGACAAACGATACATTTGACTAAATAATTATTTGTGAAAGAATAATTTGCCAAAAAAAAAATACTAACTGTAAAATTGCGATAAGTTGTTTTAGCAAATGATTTTTTGCCAAATGATAATTTGAGTAAAATATTTTGGGATGCGATACTTTGGGAAAAGTTTTTTGCCCGTACATCAAGTAAGCCAATTATGCATTAGGTATCTATTATCGTACATCTATTCTAAAGCACTTCAAACGAAGGTGTGCAGTCTGTGGCGACCTCTCACTCACAGAACAGACACAATGTTGTTTAAGTGCAACTTGACAAGATATCGCTGTTTTTTCTTTGCGGATTTGAAACATAAACCACGTTGATGACTAAATAGCTTTAAAATTTGATTGATACTGACGATGAAGCTATCTAAGTACAGAATCTTTAAATTAGAGCCAGCCTCCACGTTCCTGAAATCAATCACAAGGCAAAGGACTCAACAACCAATATGCCTAGCTAGAAATTTAATTTTAAAGTTTAACGAGTTATTTTCAGCAAGTGGGCGAATGTTCAGGCAGTGAAATACTTCGAAAGATTTAGGCAAAGGTAGGTATCACACCCACCCAGGCCATTGAAAAATAGGAAGTGACATTCTTTGCTTTTTTTCTGTTTTTGCAGAGTACCTGATTTATACCAGAGACGAATAATCATAGGGCCCAAAGCATTGAGTCTTGCAGTGTTCGTAGATCAGGACCCAGTTTAGTTAAGTATAATCGAGAGTAATCAGCATTAAAAAAAAAAGATACCATAGACGGCAGTTGCTCATGCGTCTTTTTTTAATAATAAATGGACCGAATATCAATACTGCTTTGGATGGTTCATATAAGGATTTCTAAATGTACCGTTTAGTTCATTATAGCGTTTCCTTTGCGTGTATTTTTTTTAAATGCAGCTAAAGATAAGGACGGTTAAGTACGCCGAAATATTGCGTTAAAATTCTCGTTTTAGCTAGGCTCGCCTTAAACGACATGTGGGATGAATAATATGTGCGTAGTAGTAGTGCAATTTTATACGACGTTTATATTATTTTCATATATATTAATATTTCATTCTACAACTTTTAAGTATTGTTTAATTTTTAGTAAGTATACTACTTAGTGTTGAAAGATAACATGTACCGAATTCTATTGAAAATCGTAAATATTCCGTTGTATTGCAAGTGCTCAGAAGCAGAGGCGTCTTTACCTATAGCACAGAATATATAATAGTACATTGTGTCTTAAGGGCAGTAAATAAGGAATTACGAACGAGAGCCTATTAAAAGCCCGAAGTCGAAGACTGAGGGCTTTGATGAGTCGATGTTCGTAATTCTAGTACCGCCCGTGCGACATACAATGTTTTTCATCACATTTGCGAGTAAAATTGTATATTTGCAAAAGAAAAACTAATATTTTTTCAAAAATTACCGATACCGCTGACTACGCCCTTGGCAGCGCCAGCTCCCCGCCGCCCTCCTCCTCCCCCCCGGAGCATGTACCCAACGTGTTCGCGCCGCGCTCGTGCAGGCGCTGCACTGCAGCACGCCATGCAGTATCACACTCATTTACCGACCTTGGGCTTCACGACAACAAAATTAGTACGTGCAATGAATAACTCATTTACTGACCACGGGTTTCATGACAGGCACATTAAGGTCGAGGGTTTTATTTGGGGGGTTGCAACCAAGGTAGCCTGCATGTTACGACACTGTTTAAGAGCAAGTGTGATGAAATAGTACTAACGCCGTTAGCGCAGAGTGTGCGTTGCACACGGGCGCTGCGGTGTTACGGGCGCCGGCCGCGGCACTTTGTACCTATTCCATTTTGACCGCGCGCTTCCTATAGAGCTAAAGTAATAATTGCTCGGGCGCTACATGGGCTAAAGACGCCGCTACTCAGAAGAGCGACTACGCTCAGAAAAAGAGATTTTTTTCTCTTGAAAATAATATAATTACTCGTAAATGGAAAATTTTGATGTACTTAATTTTATTATATTTTACTTTCTTTTCTTCTTCTTCTTTGCAGCTTAATATCCTCACGATGCGGACCAAGTCCTAATTACCGTGTCATGTCATCCCGTGCTGAAGAAGATCTACAATATTGATTCGGTTTGATAGCACAAATAAATAAACAAGCCACCAGAACCTCACGTCGTGCCAAAATTATTCCTCTTATCGTCTCTTTCCTCTCGAATTCATTAGATAGAAAGAGATGTAACTAACGGCAAAGCGAGTTTCTGTCATTTTTGCAGTAGCAGAATACCTAGCCAAGTGCAGGGCAAAACGGGAACAGGAAGCCAGAACGGTAGTTTTTGTCGTTCGTTTATTACTATTGTTTCCTTGTTTGTGAAATTTAGGCGGGAGGGTGTGTGCTTTGCGTGATTCATTGACAGGAACGTTGTCCACAGTCTTCATCATCAAATCTTAAACCGATTCTAATCTTAGATACTCAATTATTTATAATGTTTACCTTATTTTGTTTCCAGTTCTTTGTACAATATATTACGAGTACTTATCGGTGTTTACAAAAATTGTAATCTCAAGTAGACAATAATTATAAATGGCAAAATAATTCATCATCATCATCATTCATTAGCATGACTTTGTCTTTAAACACTCTTTATCACGTCGAGTTTGTTGTCAGCTGAATACATTGACCATGTCTTTTATTTTTTCTTTAATAAAGTTGATTAAGTTATACTTTTTCTCACTTATTTTTTATTCTTAATATTGATTGTAGCCAAATGTGTACCTATATAAAGCCGATTTGAGCTACTTAAAATATTAATTGTAACAGCTTGCTTACTCGAAGCACATCGCTATGTTTCCCGTTATCCTGCTCATTGTTATACTTCTTCTAACGCTCATTTACCTCAATGTACAATGAAAACAATTGGAAGAAGCGAGGCGTCCTTTTTACGAGAAAAACAAAAAGTATTGGGCCCGTTTTGTGATATTTTGACCAACGACCGAGCTTTATTTGAGATTATGGGAGAGTTGTACAAAACGTAAGAGCATCTGCCGGCGGTGGGGATTGGTTCTATATTGACACCACACCAGCACTGTTTGTCATTGACCCTAAGAACATACAGAACGTTCTTCAATCGGACACCCAATCTTTCAACCACAGATGCGTTGCCGTCAACGATCATGACAAACTCGCTGACAGCGTTCCTTTCATGAATGGAGCTCGTTGGAAACTGATGCGACAAAAAATTACTCCGCTCTTCACGGCAGCTGAGTTGAAAAAAAAATGTTTTATATTATGAATAAAAGTGCTCAAGATTTTATGATAATTTCAAAAACAATCCGAGTAAACTGATGAACACGTATGAAACTATAAACGAGTTCTGTTA
This sequence comes from Choristoneura fumiferana, assembly GCF_025370935.1. Classification (NCBI taxonomy): domain Eukaryota; kingdom Metazoa; phylum Arthropoda; class Insecta; order Lepidoptera; family Tortricidae; genus Choristoneura; species Choristoneura fumiferana. Next base: position 10,150,692 of record NC_133487.1, on the reverse strand, counting down.
AGCCGCTATCGCAGCTGCAGTGTTTGGTATCGGCACGGAATCCACATTTGAGTCTCCGTGTTTAAACATGGTCCGTGCTGCTGTTGCACAGAATTGGAAAAGAGCTTCCGTTTTACTGTAGCGAGTGTTAGTGCAAGATTATCAAAATTTTTGGGGATCACCTTATTTAAAGAGCAACAAGAGTTTTTCATTGATGCAGTCAAACAAGTATTGAGAGCCAGAGAAAAGGAGAATACGAAAAAGCACGACTTTGCTGACGTTTGTGTCAGTCTGCAGGAGGCTAGTATGTACGATGACGCTGAACGCTAGACTTAAGATTAGACTTCGTAAATATTGTTTAGAGTGAAAGCGCTATAAGTACCTAAATACGTATGCATTGAAAAGTTCTAAGTTTTAGGTTGAATTTAATTAAAAAAAATACTGTCAGGTAAAAGTGCCTTATTTTGCCATTTTTAGCTAGTAGTGATCGACGAAGCCAGAATAACCGTAAAAACCTAAAAGTAATTTTGTCAATGCAAATCTCCTTATCATTAAAATTTTAAACTTAATTATTATGTAGATATTTGTTTCTGACGCAACACTACAAACAATACTCATAAATAAGCAGCTTTACTAAAATTAGCCACTAAATATGAGCACAGCGCCATCTATGCTTTTTCTCCCAAACAACTACAATACTACGGGGGCAAGTTAACGAAAGGTAAAGCTTTATTTGGCTTTGCAGTTTACTGTTTAGTCCTGGTTCTAGTACGGCACTACACATACAGATGGCGCTGTAAACACGCCAGTAATAAAAAGCAGTTTTTTCATGGTGTATGGAATGTTTTGAATGATAATAATATCTACAGGATGACTGGTAATTCGACCTATTCCTTGTAAGGCGTTATTTTAGAGTTTATTTGCAAAGTTTTTGACCCCGTCAACCACGGGTCAAAATTCAATAGTTTTGGAGATATTCGAGCTTTAAGTTTTTTCGAAAAAACACCGCCTTTCCGACCTAAAAGTGGCAATTGTTAAAAAGTACTTGCATTAGAACAGCCAATTTTTTTTCCTAGTAGCCGGTGAGCTAAAGATTCCTTTAACAAAAAATTATGATAAAAATTTATGAAGGTTTAACAAATAAACGGTTAATAAATCGCAAATCATCATTACTCTATTGCATTTTTTTTTAAATAAACTACTACTGTTAAAAAAAAATTGTAAGTATGACACTTCGCGTACAAATTACGGAACTAAATTTCTCAATTCATAACGTTTCCAAAAAAGTACAAATGTTGACTTCTTTTACTAAATTGTTGATAATAATAATGATAATAAATAAAAGAGCTAGTAGCGCGTGAGATGAAAGCGTACCTGACCCGTAATTGGTTTGTATTGTACTTATTGTAAAACTCTTTTTTGTAAGTACATAAAAACACATGAAATTAACAGAAAACAGGATAACAAGATGTTGTCCAGTTTACCTTTCAACGATTGACAGGTGATAATATTTCAAAAGGCATGGAGACCAACCTACAAGCACAACCGTTGGCCTTTCGGCTAAAGTAAGTAGGTACATACGGGTAGTTCTACGAGCGCTTCACCTTCGTACCTACATTTTACTTCTATATTCAACGCCGCTTGATTTAATTTAACTACAAAATACTCTTATAACACCCCTCTTTTTGCGTCGGGGGTTAAAAAAGAATAGGCACGTGGATAAGTCTTAATTATAATAGTTAATAAGTCTGAAACTATTAATAAGTAACTATAATAATCATAAAATGAACATCGTGGGACTCAGAATACAATACAAGACGCCAGACACATTTTAATATATCGCATAGAAAATTTTACTGTACCTACCTATAGGGATATTCAGGGATGAAAAATCAATCTAGTTAGGTGTCATATCTGGAAAAATATGTCCGATTTGGCATACATGAAAATAACGCTAAAAGCCGAGACGCGGAAATCTCATTTCCGAGAATTCTTATTTCATGATTTTTCCCGCAGATACTTCACTCTGAAGCAACAATGGGCATTCATGAAAATAAATTCTAAAGCAAAAAAAATATCCATTGAAATTAGTGTATTGTGTTGAGCAAGAGACTGGCGCAGTTAAGTAGTTCTTGCGTATTAACCTAGGTAAAGAATTAGGTTAAGCTAGCTTAACTTGGTTGGCACTCCACCTCGCTTCGTTATATAGGTAATTGATTTCATTATCCCAGTCACCATGAAATTTGTGACTGATTTTAAATTACTTCAATAAATTAGGAATTTGTCAATTCGATTAAGTATATTTTTTATATAAATTTGCTACCACAGAACTCCGTCATTAATTTACCAATTTGGAGAAAATTCTTTCTTTTTTAGGAGGTTAGGTACTTGCCGTTTGTTACTGTTTAACATTTCTGAAAAAACACTACCCCTGAGAAAGTTCCTCAAACTCGATTTTTCTCTTAATTATACATAATTTTTTGTTGAAAGTGTCAATTTTACTTTGACTTTCGTTTTCCTGTCCTTGCTCAGCACTGCATTTATATTAGTGCACTTCTTCACACACTGTTTCGCTTTCTCAAGGCTTTTCCGGACGTCTCTGGTTAATACTAAGCATGAGGCTTTATTTATGTAGTACGTACTCGTGGTCACAACACTTTAAGCACAAAACTCAAAGCTTATTGGTTTCGGTTGGTGCAGAAACAGCTGTAATTTTTGTAATTAAACCATTGAAACGAGTCCGTGGCCGGATTCAATCGGCACTGTAACGGGTGCTGGAAATGGCAGCCATAGTCAAAAATATCAATGTCGCTAGCGACGTTGCATTATGTAAATAATGATGTCAGCATAGCTAAGTGAAAATACGTTAACACAAATAAAATAGATATTTTCTAATAATACCACAAATAGATATTTTCTAATAATACCTACCCACAAAGTGTTCAATGACAGCTATTTATTAAGTAAAAATATTTCATAAACTCTGAACTCAATGAAAGTTAGATTTAGATTTTAAAGCAAAGCTACAAAAAATCTACTTTTGAAGACCTGCAGACACATTTTTAAATATCAGAACACCGAACCTTATGTTGTTCTCGAATATTTTCTTCTATTCGATTGTATGTAACAACCGCAACGAACGTGAATAAATTACATTCGTTAAAAAACTGTCTCATTTTTCATAAACGATGAGAGAAGAAGTCAAAATGCATCTCACTATATGTCAATTGCAATGATTTACTGATTGGCATTGGCACATAGGGCGGTGCGGCCGTTAAAGCATTTTTCAGATTCAAAAAGCGATATTTCATATCAACATTGCAGAATTTATTACAATAAGTTTGTGGTGACGCTCGTTTCAAACCGAGAGATTCTGTGATAAATTGCCCATCATCTTCAAAGTGCACTGCGGCCAGCCACAGACTGATACAAATGTTACTCTTTAAAGTCTTTTAAATGGGAAAAATACACTAAAATCACTGTCTTTCCCTCTCTTGGCAAAGGAACGCTTTCGCGACACGCTTAATTATTTTTTCTTGTCTCATCATTTATCATATTTTGTTGACGAGCGCCTCTGTGTGGCAATTTGTGTATCTGGCTGATAAATTGAAGAGCATTATTTTACTGAACCGAGCATCGACCTAGGGGTTTGTGGGTTTAGGACTTTGTTGAAAACTGACGTGTCCGCATTTCGTTTTTTTTTGCTCTTATAAAGCAATAAAAAGATGGCGGAAAAACAGCGGGAATATCTATTTAATCTCGCTCAATGAAAACAAAAGACTTACTTTTTGAGCGTTTTACCCCATGAATATGAATACTTGTACACGTGTAATTTCATTTTGTGATGCTTCAGCGTGTGTAAAATCTTATTGTTTCTACGTCGATGTAAACAAAATTGACCTTTTTAGGGTTCCGTAGCCAAAATGGCAAAAACGAAGCCCTTAAAGTTTCGCCATGTCTGTCTGTCTGTCTGTCCATCCGTCCGCGGCTTTTCTCAGGGACTATCAAAGCTAGAAAGCTGTAATTTTGCACAGATATATATGTAAACTATGCCGACAAAATGGTATAATAAAAAAAAATAGGGTAGATACCTCCCATAGACGTTAAGTGGGGGTGATCTGACGCGTTTCGAACTCAACCATCTATGTTAAATATCTATGTTATGTGTGTATAACATCTGGTAGCATGGTGTACTGTTGTGTTGCTCTGAAGATGAGCTCTGGTAGAGTTAGAAACGCGTCAGTTTAGTGTGGTGGTGTTGATAGATGGGTTTGTGTGATTTGTGTGTGTTCTTACAGTGTGGAGGTGGAGGAACTGCATGAACACGCATATTTTGCATAAACTTAACTATCATAAGGTCGCGGGTGAGCAAAGAAATTCTTTTAGTTCATTGATATGGACCTCCGCAAAGTAACGCCTGATTCAATAAATTATTTAAAAATACTAGATTAAATGTACACACAAATAACACACAAAACACGATTACACGCAAGTAATAAGCTGGTGACAAAAGGAGAATTTTAATTTAATAAAAATTTACGCATCTACTTTTTATTGATTTCATCACTGATTACTTTGCGCAAACTAAAAATTATACCTAATAACTTGATTCGTATTCGTAAACATAATGAAAGAGTTACAGAACTTTCCTTGCAACTAATGGTTTTCCTGTGATTTGCACGACTCATTATGTTTGACTGCTCTTTGTTCTTAGCATTATTTCCATGTGAGTTAGTTTGATGTTTTATTACTGCAGACACTAACGTTTTACAACAAAAGTGTTCCATTACCCAAAAACCTAAAAGTGTATATTATGTAGTTATCAAAGTCTTGTGATTTGATTATCGGGAGATGTAAAAGTATCTAAGGTAAATAATGTTTTTTACACATGCTTTTCTGCTGACGATAGCTACTTTAGTTATACCTACACTTGTAATTGGAGTTTTGTACGTGGACTAAATTTCAAATCAATCCATAACTAAGTGGGTCAAAATCCAATTACTTTACAAGATCTAAACCAGACAATTTATAAAATATTAATATATATATTCATACAAAAATCGCAAGTAAAATAACAACTTTTAAAAAATCAACGAGAGGCCAGACGGTAAGAAATGGCTTTAGGTCTTCAATTTTAGACGGAAAATAAATGTTGTGTATCCAAACAGAAATTCGTTAAATTGTAGGATAAGAAATCATTCAGTCTAGGTCAATGAGTATTTTATGGCTTCTACTCCAATAATTAAGTATAGACACACAAAGTGAACATACAAACACATAAAGCATGTTGTTCTTATGTTTCGCAAGCTAATAAATCTCTAAAGGTATCGCTGCCAAGTCAGCTAAGCTAAATCACAGCGTAAATAAATACATCCCTTTGGATCAAAAGCCTATAAATATCAAATGATTCTGGTCTGGTCTTTACACTAAGTCTTGGATGGCTTACTGACGTATTTCGCAGTTAGGTCCCAGCTGTCGGAAAAACATACGCACTAAAAAAACGCTGTGAGCGTCTGGTTTAGGTAATAACGAACATTTCTCATTTACCTAAGCGAAATTGTGAAATTGAATGAAAAATTTGCCGTAAGTGAACAAAGAGAAAAATGTTCCATGTCACTGCCGTCGAAATTTGATTGAGTAATATGCTTTCACAGGTAAATTTTTATAGAATATGCGATTTAAACTTCGCCCTTGCCGTAAGTGCCTACGTCAGGGTTTGTTATTCTCTGCTCGATGAGGCTTTTGACTTCATATTATTATATTGGTAAGGAAAGGTGAAACATCATTAAATATGCCGTCACTCAAATTTTTTGAAGGGATTGGTGGTGATACCTACCGCAAAAACCGGCATAATGGAATGTAAGCAATCTCCCCAGTGCCTTATAGAAATACTTGACACCAAAAGATGTGAAACTACGGAAAATTGATTCAATCTCTATAGGGTAGCTAAAGTTTTGTTAGAACCCGCCAAGTGCCAATTTATATCTATCTGTATAATGCCTTTAAACGAGCAATTTTTTAATAGTTATTTTCATTTCAGGAATCTCGGAAACGGTTTTAACAGTGAAATTTGCTAATTGGATGTTTTCGGGGGGGGGGGCTTCAACATCGAATCTAGCTTAGTTTTATCTGGGAAAACGCTCATTTTCGAGTTTTAGTTCAAACGATGCTTGGTCGCCCAGGAACTCTATACCTACAAAAGAGTAACGAGACTGAAGCAGCGTTTCCACCAGAGATGTGCGAGGATGTGTAGCGAGCGAGGGATGTGTTTTTCATTAACCAACAGAAACGCTTCATTTACACATCCTCGCACAGCACATCTCTGGTGGAAACAGCTGAGCGGAGCGAGGCGAGGTAAATGAAGCGCTTCTATTGGTTAATGAAAAACATATTCCTCGCAACACATCCTCGCACATCTCTGGTGGAAACGCTGCTTTACTCTTTGACTAACTGACGACAATGTACAGCCTAAACAACTGAAGCTAGAAATGAAAAGGTAAACTAAATTCACTTTTTAGCACAACTTTTTAGTTAGGGATAGTTTTATATTGAATTGATTCAGACGTAATTTTGCGGAGGTTGTCAGTGAACTACATTAATTTACCTTGCTTAATTGCTAACACAAGAGGAGAAGCAAGATAAAATAGTGTACTACGAAAAAGATTTGATCGTTTCTTCCTTAAATGATATTGTACTATAAACTCAAAAACTACTTAACCTTTTTGAGTTAAATATTGTCAACGACTGACACAGAATATGTTTCATCCCGGGAACGTGTGAGATTCCCACAGGACACCTTTATTCTTTTAGAAATTACTGTCATTTTTTTACCTCTACGCGTTTAGACGTTGCAAAAAATTCCGAGAAAAGTATCTGAAATCGTGTCAGCTACAAAATGGCGACTCCTAAAGCAGTCCTAAGTACGCTTTTCCATCAGGTGCGTCTGAAGGTCAGATGACCCCAGAGACTTGTGACTGAGGATTGTAAACTGTATTTATGACCTCCTAAATATCTCTCGCCTCAAGGGTCTCACAGGGTCGGGATAGTAAAGGGAATTAAATTATAACAAGCGTAGAGTACCACAGTAATTAAAAAAATGTGGCTGTGAGCAGGTATAATATTTTCATCGCAATTTTATAAAATACCTAATAAAGAAACTTGCTACCAGCGATAACTTTCAAGGAAATTTCTAGTAGATATACCTAATTATTTAAACTAAAATATACAGTCAGTATATAAGGAAGAGAAGAAGAATACTTAGACAAACTATTGTAAAGCTAAAAATATTGATAATAAATGTAATAAAAAATGTGTGTTTCTGCATCAGTTAATGGACGGACACTATAATGTATTAACTCGATTGTTAAAACAAGTTTAATAAATTTTAGGGTTTCCATTCTTCGTTGACACAATGGACTCTTAAATTTAAATAAAACAAAAAATTCTGTGCATTATATTGTCCAGGCTTAGATAACAAAGCTAGAAATACTAATTTTGTATAAATTGTAAAATTATACCTTCTATACACCTTATTGCTTTGGCAACAAAAGCAGTAATGCAGATAAATAAATAAATAATTTTGAGCACAACTACCGCTCGTGCCATTCTGCTGCTGACTGTACCTATAGTAACAAAGATCGTCTAAATTAATATGGGTTGAAAAGCATTTTTATTCTTCAAAAGAATAAGTTAATAGGCTAAACTTTACTTGTCAAACTTTTCATTTAAAAACTCTTGGACCCTTTCAAGGGGTATAATTACAGTTATAATGAAATTAACTCTACTCCTTTTTGACACCTTTTTGCTATGCCCTTCAATTATTTAATTGAAAGAGAAACAGGTGTCTAACGGCACTTTGGACCAAAGTTGAATAACCTTAACCCTACTGTTACCTACCAAACTGTATTAATCCAGAATAAAAGGTTGTTGTTAATAGTTTAGAACATTTAAGCAGCTGAACCCTTTGCACGATTTTGTTTTGATGAATAAAATTTAAGAGGAATTAAATAATTTACTACTGTAAAAGTTAACCTGAAACAAATAGCGTGTCTATCATAAAATAATATTTTGACATCACGGATAATATTTATTTTACATTAAAATACAACGATACAGTACAAATATTCTTTATTAGTACAATAAAGTACAATATTTTTTATTATTATTATTATTATATTTAGCCTATAACCGTGTCCCACCGCTGGGCAAAGGCCTCTCCTCTTGACTTCCACATCTCCCTATGACCCTATCCAGAGCTATATTTGGCCACTCACTCAGTTCCGCGTCCAGGTCATCTCACCATCTCCGCCTCGGCCTGCCTTGCCGTCGGTGCCCGTCATGTGGTACCCACCATGTGGCTTTGTGCGCCCATCTTTGTGGGTGCATCCGGCAGACATGCCCGGCCCAGTCCCACTTAAGTTTGGCGGTCGCTTTTCCAACATCAGCTATTCGAGTCTTGGTGCGCAATGTGGTGTTCCGGATACGATCAGTTCTTTTTGCCCCTAATATGCTGCGCTCCATATCTCGTTGGCAAACCTTTAGTCTGGATTTCTGATTCTCAGTCAAAGACCATGTTTGCGCACCGTAGGTCAGGACAGGCAATACACACATGTCAACGAGTTTGCGCTTCAGCGTTAAAGGAAGGTTACCCTTCATGTGCTCCTTCATGGACCAGTAGCTCTTCTAAGCATTTTCAATACGCCTTTCAATTTCTTTGTCTTGCCTGTTGCTGAAAGAGACTACTTGGCCCAAGTAAATATATTCGTCGACATAGTGTATTGTCTACCCCTGTACTTGTATCCTGAGTTTCGTGGCATGGGTCATAATTTGGGTCTTTGACGTGTTCAATCCAACCTGAAAGCTTACCATGCTAAGATCTTGTAGCATTTCCTCGAGTTGTTGAGCTGATGAAGAGAACAGAAAAACGTCGTCGGCAAAACGAAGGTTAGTTAGCTTTTCTTCGCCGACAAGAATTCCCTTAGATTCCCAAGAGACCGTCAAACTCTTGAAAACTTCTTCTAGGACGCAGTTAAATAATCTAGGAGACAGCGGATCACCCTGTTTCACGCCTCGCTGTATTTGGAATGACTGGCCAGTTGACTGTAATCTTATGTCAGCAGTACTATTTTGGTAGATGGTCTGGATTATATTTATGTATGTGGGCTCGATATCTTGGCTGTGAAGGGCTGCAACTATTGCGGAGTGGTCGATGCTGTCGAAAGCTTTGGTATAGTCGACAAATCCCAGGTACAGTGTTTTATTATACTCACTCGTTGGCTTTTTCTATGACCTGATTGACGGTATGGAGGTGGTCAGTGGTGGAGAAGCCAGATCTGAATCCTGCTTGTTCTATATATTTTACAGAGAAACAAAATGCCGGATGAACAATAGGCGGTTTTATCGCTTAAGCGATCTCTTCCAGACAAACATTTGGGGGCAGGAACTAGTTCAATTAAGTCAAATAGGAAAAATTATGTTAATTATTGTGTTGTAATGTAATGTTGAAAATATTCGTAAATTTAGGGATCATCGATGTTATTTATTTTGCTTCCGGTACTTGGGTAGTTCTAGGAACGTTTCAACTGCTATCAGTTTCCTGTCGCTTATAGTGAAGAAATTAGTGAAGTAGAATGGAAGGATTTTATTAAACGATATGCATACAATTAGATACATACAATTCATTACAATTTCTTGCTAAAGGTCTCTGATTTCTTTAATATATGCGACAGGAAACTGATAGCGGTTGAAACGCTCGTAGAACTACCCAACTAAGGAATGAGAAAGTCTCTTCCGGTTACTACTTAAGATCTAGGGTTTAAGTAAATAGGGTATTAGCATATGCCTACTTATATACTAGTCCAGTAAACCGTCGTCCGTTTTTGTTTCTGTAACCACAGCCTTAAGGCGTAATTTATAGCGGTCTTAAGGGATACGCCTCAGGCTCGGCTACAGCACGAATTTAGCCCTATCCATTGTTTATAGAAAAATTATTCCTCCATTACATACAAAATCAATTCGGGCTCGACGTGGGCCATTTCCTATGGGTTGCGCATTACCTTAAATCTTGGTCGACCCCTCAAAGTGGAAGTAAATCTCGAGATAATTCTGAGAAAGTTGAAACTAATGTACTTACTGTAACTTAATACTGACATTTATGTTACAAATGAACATTTAAAGTTACATTTTCGCACTACTGGTGACAAATATTGGTGTTTTATTGACACTTAAAAATGTTATGAGCACATTAAAAGAATAAGATAATAGAAAAAAGTTAGAGTTGCTTGCTTCAGTTGCTATTTACGACGTTCAAGCTTATGCGATATTAGGCAGCGTTTCTACCAGAGATGTGCGAACATTATGTTAAGAGGAATGTTTTTGTCATGAACCAATAGAAATACTTCATTTACCTATCCTCGCTCAGCATCTTTAGTGGAAACAGCTCGTCAGAGCGAGGAGGTAAATGAAACGTTTCTATTGGTTCATGAATGAGAAACAATTCCTCTAACCGATCCTCGCACGTCTCTGGTGGAAACACAGCGAACATCAGTAGCTAGATCATGCGTGTCATTTTGTAATAAATTTAGCGAATTTAGCTAACTACCCATTACATTAGGTGTATTACCACCTAGTAATAGTACCTAGTGTAAAGATAGTTCGAGACGTTGTGACGACATGTGGTAGTTTTTTTTCCAGAAAAGGAAGTCACAGGCAAGAGCTAGTAGTCATTAATAGTAACTTAAGAGAATTGACATTAAGGGGCTGTTTCACCATCCATTGATTAGTGTTAACTGACGGTTAAATGTGATGCCGTCTCTATTTGTTTTGCTCGAATAGACGGAGACGGCATCACATTTAACCGTCAGTTTAACACTAATCAATTGGTGTAACAGCCCCTAAATGTTAACGGACAGTTGTATTGGCATAAAATAATTCAAGATAGGTACATTAATGTTAATTAATTTAAACCTTAACTAGGGTCTCATGTACCTACCACTTTGTAAAATTACCATCCTAGTCCATACTAATATTATAATGCGAATGTGTGTTTGTATGTTTGTGTGTTTGTCCGTCTTTCACGCCGTAACGGAGCGACGGATCGACGTGATTTTTGGCATAGAGATAGTTTATGGGCCCGAGAGTGACATAGGCTACTTTTTATCCCGGAAAAATGCACAGTTCCCGAGGGAACAGCGCGCGATAACCGAATACCACGCGGGCGGAGCCGCGGGCAAAAGCTAGTAGTATTATAAACGCGAAAGTCTGTAAGTATGTTTGTTATTTTTCACGTAAACCGCTGAACCGATTTGGATGAAATTCTGTAGGTATACAGATAGTTTGAGTCCCGGGGAAGGACATAGGATATTTTTTATTTCGCAAAATTCGGAAATTGTGAGTCGCGGGCAATAGCTAGTCTACTTATAAACAAACATGAAATCGAATGATTAAATAAATATGAATATGAATAGTCATCTGAGTTTAGCTGCCTACTTTAGCTACTCGAAACTTTGCTTAATTATACAAACTCTAATTCACACTCGGCCCGCGTGGGGACTACACTCTCATGCTCTATTTTCACAAGCTTGGGATAACTTCTAGACTGAATTTAGCTAAGATACGGGTACACGCAAAAAAATCGTTATTCGTCTTGAAAATCCCGAATCATCGAATAAAGTCTTCAGTTTTGTCCATAACTGCTTCGTAGTCTGAGTGCCCTTTATGTGCACAAACAATGCTGCGTAAACTCACAATAACTATTTTTTTAAAACAAAAGATTGCATTCGCCCATAACCTATTAAAAGTCGTTGGTTGGCGGTTAGGCATAGACTAATTTATTTTTCTTAATACAAAGACAATAGACATATCTTAGACATACACATAGTTCACCTAGTAGGATCATAGATGGCGCTACGTTGATTAAATTAACATGTATTTTGATAACTTTCCAACACTTACCTTATAACAAAACCTTACCCTTAAAAAGTATACCTCGTTCAGTTTCTTGCCGGATTCTTCTCAACAGAGGTTTTTCCGAACCGGTGGCAGATTTTTTTTGACATTCATAAGTGCTTGTTATAGCCTTAATTGAATAAAGATATTTTAACTTCGACTTTAACAGTTTCCAGTCGAGAATCGTTATTGCGATTGCTTCAAAAAGGATACACCGCGGGTCAGTTTAAAAACTTGAACTTTATTTTGTCATAATATTTCCCCATAGGGAGATGTGAAAGTCAAGAGGAGAGGCCTTTGCCCAGCATTGGGACACAGTTATAGGCTAAATATAATAATAATAATATTTCCCCGTAGAGATTAGCAACCAATGTAATTATACTCGTAAAACATTCGAGTTTGTGGAGTTAACACTTGTTAAGAATATCAAATAACACTTGCAATAAATATTTACGTGTGCGAAAGAGTTGCACACTATATAATTTCTAGCGTAAATAAAAATAAATATCACGGGACAATTCACACCAATTGACCTAGTCCCAAAGTAAGCTTAGCAAAGCTTGTGTTATGGGTACTAAGCAACGGATAAATATAATTATATAGATAGATACATACTTAAATACATAGTAAACACCCAAGACCCGAGAACAAACATTCGTATTTTTTATACAAATATCTGCCCCGACACGGGAATCGAACCCGGGACCTCAAGCTTCGTAGTCAGGTTCTCTAACCACTAGGTCATCTGGTCGTAAGTGACGGAGATGTCAATAGCACAATGCTAACACGCTATGCCACGTGAAGTCCCACCTTAACAAAGGACCACGGCTTTAACCAAGACATAACAATACATATATGAATGTCCTGCTCTATATTTTTAATTATTATAGGATGGGTCCACATTTATGTCTTCTGGTTAAAACGACTAGAAAATTATCGTTTAACCCTTTCGAAGTGATGGTTCAGACTGGAAATTAATATTATATAATAATAAGACAACAATAGACGCGATCAGACAAGACAACATGCATTTGACGACACATGTTTTTTAGTAACTCGTAAATTAAAGTTTCTTGCCGGATTCTTCTCAGCAGAGGTTTTTCCGAACCGGTGGTAGATTTTTTTTTGACATTCATAAGTGCTTGTTGTAGCCTAAATTGAATAAAGATATTTTGACTTTGACTTTGACTTTGAAAGCGTTCATAGTTAGGATACGCATGCTGGATTTCTCTAGATTTCTCTTCTTTAAAGAGTAAACGATAAAAATGCACCCAACCTTAGTAAGTATATCATCGAGTACCGAAGGGAGTTTTTTCATTGAACAAAAAACTCGATCATCATTAACCCTGGTATCTCGGGAACATAGCGATGGAAATCTATTAGACGTTATCTATTGGTAAGGTAAAGGAATGCTGTAATCTCGTCCCGCTGACTAGCCTGCGTTGATGGATGGACGGAAGCTTTTGCGTTACGCGTAAATCCGATTCGGTATAGAAAAAGGTTTTTTAGAGCTGTTAACATCAGTTATGCGAACACTTAAATTATTGAAGATAAATAAAACAACATCTGCTTGTAAAGCACTTTTTATGTGGTCAAACCATTGCCACATCAAAATATTATTACTTAGAGCTATACCTTTAGTTCCTCGGCGAATTTCCCTATTCCGGATTGTATCGCGCTAAGAAACTCTTGAGTATACCTAGCTCTAGCTAAGCTAAGCTGAGCACTGATTTCTAAACAGCTGCACAGGTTTGGATGATATTTTGCCCCCAGATAGATCCATATTAATACCCAGAGACGGGAATAGGCTAATTTAAATCATAATATTTTCTTAGTTTCCGTAGCATATAATTATATTCTGTTGAAATTTTACTTAAGAGTCAATATTTGCCTGGTTTTTCAAATAATTGTTACTTAGTTATAATGGACAGTAACTAAAACCCACAGAAAACCAGCGTTGCTGCACATAATGTGCGGCAACACATGCTGAGTGGAGACCCTTTTTGGTATCCTGCCGTGTCACCAAGTAACATAGTTTTAGTGCTAGTTCTAGTCTTAGTTTTAGGTGGTACTTATGGAGCCAAAATAAACCTTTCTTTCTAAATTAGAGTAGGTACCTACCCAGACGGCCAAGCTTTGCTCTGAGTCATTTCTCGTTAAAACTCAAAAACACCGAGTCCTCTACCGTGTATGACTAAGCTAAGTCGATTGTTCGTCTTAAAACTTTATCGAAATCGTTGAGCCATTCCCTGGGTTTCCAAAAATAAATAATTGCGCATAAATAGCTAGTTTTAATTTATATTATTTCATATTGATTTATTCAAAAACTTCCTTGCTAAAAAATTTTGAGGTAAGAGTGCGTAAAAAGTGATTTGATAAACTTCCAATCGGAACTAACTAATGGGGCTAAGACTCTCTGAAACGATTAGCCCTCCATCGTAATATCTGTAATGGAATAGCAAGTGATGCGGCAGATTGTCGAATGCGATATTTCTTCGTCTACCCTTTACTTCCCTAGCTTACAAAAACACTTGCGGGGATTCTAAATCGAATTATCTAGACATGATAAAGATTGTTTACCAACACAGTTTATGTGTTTGCCAACAGACGTCTGAGTGTTATGTTTACACTTCAACTTTATAGCGCTTTCGAAGAATTACACTTTGATAGAAACCAACATCTTCAGTTTATCTGATGATTATACTTTTAATTTTTCGGCTAATGATGAATGAATGATTCTCTAAGGAACTCAATTCAGAAACTAGAGCAGAAGAGAGAGAATAAATTTTAATTTAACTAGTTTAGGTAAATAATTATTGGCACTATCTTAGAGATGAATTTACAAATAGGCGTAGGTAGGACTTTACGTCTGCCAGCACTCAAAGTAGGTACAATTTGATCTAAGTGTCTTGTTAGTTATTGTCACATTGTTTGTATCTCTCTCTTTGTACAAGTCTGAAAGTCATTTAAAGACGGATATAGCAAAGCTATAAAGGTTCAGTTTATATCATTTTAGGTACCTACTTACTGATGGCGTGAACATTTACAATGATTTTCAAAGTAAGGAAAGTTTCATCAACCTTTCAAACATTTGCGATTCGCTCGTTATTGACAATGAGCTGCGGGGTTGTTATCGCTGTCGTTTGCGAAGAAAATTATCTGAAAGTCTTAAACGATTTAAACGCTGGAACAGATTTGGATACAAATTTGCCTTACCTTAGTCCTTTGAATTAAATTTCTTTGACAAGATATGCCTGTTTTCGTCGCTTGAAGTATGGTGTTGTTTCTTCCCAATTTTGTTCCGTAAAATAAAATAAAAACGTGTTTCATGTTTCAGATAAGCTGTTAAAGATTAAATATTGCCCTTGAGATATTTGCGAATACAAAATTTGGTTGATGCGAAGAAACAATGTTCAACTTCAAAACAGTTTCAAGATATAATTTATTATTAAGTCTCAAGCAAAATGAGTCATGATGGTAATTCTTCAGAAATGAATGCTAGGAAAATATGGTTGCTATGTTATGAACGGTGAATTCCATTCGCAATTAAATGTGCCTCGGCTGCTAGCATAACTATTATTTGCATTCAGTCTGCCTTTTGCTTTTAACTACTTATCTATTTGTAGTTATTACTATACTTAGTCAACCACCAAGACTTCATTTTTTTTAACTTCTCATGCTCTTAAAATTTTACTTTAGTCTCTGGGGACTAAAGCTCTTTATTAATCTCTAGGGATTAAAGTGTTTTTAAATTACTCTAGAAACCCCTTAACAGCCAGTCACGGTGTTTGTGAATGGAGGATTATCGCCATTTTCATTGATTGTGTATAGACAATTTTTATGGCGGGGAAATAACCTGAAAATGACAACTGTGCAAAAATAAAAAATAAACGATTTAATTTCGTGAATCATGATTCGTGATTACGAAATAGTCCAATAAGTTTTAAAATAGTTTTCAAGTTTGAATCTGTTGGGTAAAGGTGCAAGCATTTTATTAAAGCGTCACCTTACAAAAATAAAGAAAAAACCGCGGATCAAATTTTGTTGCTACTTGAATTGGAAACAGATGTCAATTACTGGTATTGAGCGTAGATTGTAATATAAAGTAATATTGTAATTTTATATAGAACGGCTTTTTTCCTCGCATTCTAAGTGAAAATTAAAGTGTTTGACGTGAGGCTTAAATGACTTGCTTTAGTCCCTTGTTGAACAATCTATTATTAAATCTTTGATTCCGTTGAGCAAACACATTGCTAATAAAAATAAATCATTTGAGTAATAAAAGTTGTATCTACAGTCAGGTGTAAAAATATGAACTTAATCAAAGTTTCAAAAATAAGTAGGTAGGTACCACAGACTCTTATTCCGACGCAATAAGTCCGTAATAACATATTTTTGAGAGGTTCAAATAGATACTTATTTTTGCACTTAACTGTACATACATTCCACGATCAAGATGGACACGACGACCGGATGGCCAAGTGGTTAGAGAACCTGACTATGAAGCTTGAGGTCCCGGGTTCGAATCCCGGCCCGGGCAGGTATTTTGTATGGATAATACAAATGTTTGTTCTCGGGTCTTGGATGTTTAATATGTATTTAAGTATGTATTTATCTATATAAGTATGTTTATCCGTTGCCTAGTGCCTATAGTACAAGCTTTGCTTAGTTTGGGACTAGGTCAATTGGTGTCGTGTCCCATGATGTTTTTTTATTTATTTATACATTTGCATTGTTTGCACTGGGCCTGCGTGGGAACTATGGCCCAAGCCCTCTTGTTCTGAGAGGAGGCCTGTGCCCAGCAGTGGGACGTATATAGGCTGGGATGATGATGATACATTTGTAATCAACTTGGAATGTAGTAGTCATGACTTAGGTAGGATTGTAGGATGCGAAAGATGGCACCACATCCCACTAATGGCGTATGCAATGAATTTAGACTTTCGTATGGATTTCAGGTTCCCTAGTGGTCTAGTTAGTAGTACAAGTACACCTTGGGCACGAATACCCGCAGAAGGTGCGGGTTCGAATCCCAACCAGAGCTCCCGAAAATCTTTAATTCGTTACAAATAAACTTAAATGTCTCCCCCTGTCTGTGTAGACCCATCGTCAGTAAAAAACCGGCCAAGAGCGTGTCGGATATACCCAAAATAGGGTTCCGTAGCGATTACGAAAAATTAAGTAATATTTTTCTAAGGATTTCGTATTTTGTACGGCAAGTTTAGGTATTCTTTATACCTTAGGCTGCTATTTACTCTTAAACTACTAATAATTCTCAAGAAAACTTAACCGTTATAGTTTTCCTTGTAAGTTTGATATACTTACTACAATTCTGAATTTTTTCAAATTTTTTCAACCACCGGTTTACATTTTAGAGGGAGGGGAGGGGGGGGACGCTCGATTTTAATGAAAATTTGCACTTTAAAGTTGAATATTTTGCAAACAAATCACTGAATGGAAAAATCATTTGAGCAACCCCCCTAATGATTTTAAAAGACCTATAAAAGAACGATACCCCACAGTACAAGGTTTGATGAGAAAAAAAAATTGAACGTCTATGGGAGGCACACAAAAAAAAATTTTTTTTCAAATTCTTATTGTACCATTTTGTCGGCATAGTTACATACATATTCGTGCAAAATTACATCTTTCTAGCATTGATAGTCCCTGAGCAAAGCCGCGGACGGACAGACAGACATACAGACAGACAGACGGACATACAGAAAGACAGACAGACAGACAGACATGGCAAAAGTATAAGGGTGCCGTTTTTGCCATTTTGGCTCCGGAACCCTAAAAACTTATATATTATTACAACGCCTTTACGTCTAGTTTCGCTACTTGAAACATTTGGACTGGAATTCGGGGGTTTTACTAAATTTCTGAGGGAATCCCAAAAAGTTACGCAGTAGTCTGCGATTTACGTTATATGAAAAATGACCGAATAAAATTTCATGTCTAGATTTAGCTGTTGAAATTTTGGCATTTTACTTGCATGCACATAACTGCTAGCATGCACGTTTTCTGGCTATTTTTTACGAATTCTATCGCCCTGAGCGCTGTGCGAATGACGAGGAAACGGCGCAAAAATGCTAGCGCCGCTTTTTAAAATAATCGCCTGGATGGAGATGTTATGGTCCAACTAATACTTAGTAGTCACAAACTATCGAATGAGGTAGGTGCTACTTATTCAATTTTTTATCTTTATGATGAAATCAATGGTTATAGTCGATTAAGAACTTTCTTTACAATTGTAAACTTCCGTGCCAGCCAGTTGTATGGTTTCAAAGATTATATACTATTATTATTACTAAATGTGACAAATAGACATATTGTTTTTGACTACAATTATGTATTAAAATTCACAACGAATATAATTACTTACATACTGCGTTATATCTTTATTTTTCATTCCAATAAAGTGACCTCAAAGTAATCTGTTCGAATACAGACTGGCCATATTATATACTGAGAGTACCAAAATATTGCGGGGCTTGATTGGTCCATTATATTATACGCTTCTGTAATCCGGCAATCTTGTACTCTGATGATTTTATCGTACTGTGCAAGGCCGGTTTATTTCCGTGTGCCGTGAAACAATTGGGTCGTTTCGGGAGATTTTCAATCAAACAATTACCAAATTAGCATTTTGTAGGCAGTTAATGCTTCAATAAGCTTTATTGATTTCATTGATAAAGACACATTGCAATCTAAGTGAAATGGGGTCAAGGCAGAAACATGGTCTTTGCAATTTTTTTTCGGGTTTAGCAAACGTATAATTCTGTGTAAATTTGTACTTCATAATTTTCGTTTCTGCGTGGCTACCTGGCGAATTGTCATTTAATTCTTCCCAAAAACTTTCTGTTTTTATAGAAATATAAATAATATTTCTTCACTTGAACAGCGGTTACAGAGATGTTCGGTTGGTACACATAAAAAATGAGTAGTATATTCAGCACTCGCCGGCATCACCAGCATGTGAATATAAAGGTTGAAATTTAATTTCATGAAATAATGAACGATAGTTAAAATAAGGCTAAGCAACTTATAACATTAAATAATTCTAAAATGTCGTGCTTTCTGCTGCGTTTGTTCTAAGGACTTTCGTTCCGAAGAAATCGAAATTTTTTCGTCCACCTCCTGGCGTCCGATTGATCTTCATCTAAATTCATTTCATATTCTAAATACCTATTAAATGTTGAACATGAAACTACCGTGAGACTCACTCATATTAAATATATTGACCCGGATAACTCACGTCTTAAATCGAGTTTAGCTCGACATGTTGCGATCTAATGCGAGAGAGAAATTTTTCATTCCGCGGAAAGTCCGTGAAGCCATCGAGATTAGTCGTCGTCCAAATTTCAACCGGGATAGTGGTTGGACGGTACCTCCGAGTTGGAAAACGGTGTTAAATACTCGTGCTGCGTCATCGGTGTGTGTGACCGTACCTTTACAGAGCGATGTTGTTAGTGTTGTGTGCTACCCTACATTTGACAGTTGTAATGAAAATGATGATGAAAACGCGGGTAGTTGTGTGCCGGTGTCAGTTTCGTCGGGTAGTCGCGCGAGCAGAGCGGCGGCGCGCAGTGCGCGTGTTGCAGCAGCCGCTGAGTCGCGTTGCTCCTCAGACGAAGGGCTACGGATTAGCCCAAAACATGTCGAGCTAAACTCGATTTAAGACGTGAGTTATCCGGGTCAATATATTTAATACCTATTAAATGTATCATCATCAGTTGGATGGAAGATGTCCAGGCCTCCTTCTAAGACCGCCACAATAAACGAAAAATTGTTACTTGAATCCACCGGTTGAAAGTAAAGTCAACTGAATCACGTACCAGAGTGGAACCTTTGTGCTACTAATGTCATATTGACATCCCAATATCCACCTGCTAAAGAAATCATAGCGAAATTGATTATGAAAAGATTCCATCCTGGTACGTGATTCAGTTTTCTAAGCTTTTGTATTTTTTAAACGAGTATAATAATACTTTGAAGTGAATGCTATGAGCTCTCAAGAGGCTCTGCGAGCCCCACAGGAGTTACGGTGCAATTTCTGAAAAATGCCGTTAGTAAAACCATACATACCTATAATTGCTCTGTGTACCTGTTTCCTGTATAGCTTATTATTTATGGTATACAATAAAGAGTCATTGTATTGTATTGTTTAGTTATAACTATGATTTCGTAACGTTTCAACAGTAGGTGGTTAGTTCTACGAGCGTTCCAACTACTATCAGTGCACCAGGGCCCCGGACCTCAGGGGGTCCTCTAACCTAAGCTTAGAAAAGAGAGAAGCATAAAAGAAAAAGAGAAAAAAATCTTGTGAGCAAGCTCTAGCTATTTATATGTGTTTGAAAAAAGTCAAAAGTCAAAAGTCAAAATATCTTTATTCAATGTAGGCTATCAAGCACTTATGAATGACAAAAAAAAATTACCACCGGTTCGGAAAAACCTCTGTTGAGAAGAATCCAGCAAGAAACTTAACGAGGTATATTTTCTTAAACAGATTTACAATATTATTAAATGATATCTATACATTGTATACCTCGTTAAGTTTCTTGCTGGATTCTTCTCATCAGAGGTTTTTCCGAACCATCACAAGTATTTAACACATCTTTATTTTTTTTTTTGATTCGCGCTGTCATCGTTCATCCACCATTACCTCTCATATTTCGTTTTCTAGAATTTTTTTACCGTACAACGGCAAAAACTACTAGACACTGGCAAAATTGTCCTCCGATGGACAGAGCCATATTTTTTTAAAGAAACAACAACAACAACAACAATCTTTATTTTTAACACAGTAGGTTCGCTATTTGAAGGGGTCGCTAATGCGGATCGGAATTATTTCCAAATATCCCTGTCCATGATATATGTAATCATTAACTTTATAACACGCTTTAGATACGAGTTTTAATGTCTTCTTGATAATAGATCTGAATTTTGTATCCGTTTCATTTGTTAATGTGTTTAAAAAAGGCCAATAAAAGTTCAAGCTATGCTATTTTACGTGGAAAGAGGGGTGATGGCCCGATTCTTTTTCTGTGCACCGGGGCCCTTGTCCACCTAGCCACGCCACTGGTTTCCTGTCGCTTATACTGAAGAAATGAGTCAGGTAGAATGGAAGGACTTATAAAACAATATGGTGCGCATGCGGTTTAATGAGGGCTATCGTTTTTGTCTTACTAGATGGCGCCACTGTTGCGTGAGGTTTTTAAGTGTGGCTTTCAAAGTCTGTTATTACGGGCGCGAAAAAAAAGTTTAGATTAAAATCATATTTAATACATCTTAAAACCGTACCATAAAAATATGGAGCAACCACAGTCTTGCGTAGTCCCGTTTGACATTTCGGAGACCTCACGCTACACTAGCGCCTCTAGCGGCGAATTCATACGCGATAGCCCTCATTACAACTCATCAAAATTTCTTGCTTACGGTCACCCCTTTCTTCAATATTATGCGACAGGAAACTGACAGCGGTTGAAACTCTCATAGAACCAGGTATATAATAAGTACATACAGTAGTTAGTATAGGACACAGCTAAGCTATTTGCACTTGTCTCATTTCCCCTGGGTCAACGACTTCTTAAGTTTTCCTGACGCTTGTTACGGGTTTATTTTTAGATTCTACTGTAGCTATTTTTATTAGAAGTGATTTAGGACACATCTAATGAAAAGTATTGCTAGAAGTTTAAATTTAGTTCTGATACTTAGTTATCTTAGTCAAGATGCGATGCTCGGAAGTTTTCTTATTATAGAAATATTATCTACCTACCTAAGTTTTATTCTGTGCCATGCTCGATGTTAGAATAAGATAGACCTATCTCTTCCTGTGATGGTTGTAAAATTCGACCAAGATACCTAATATCATCAGAATGGGTTCTATTGCCAACTACGAACTGCTGACTCAGCAGCGTGGATGGCAAGAGGAAAGAATCAAAGTATGTTCCCAAGAAAGTCGTCATGATGGCTCACTACTGATCCTCATTCAATAACTGCCATCACTCGAGATTTAAGTCGTTCAAGAACAACTTAAAAGCGGTTTTTAGTATTTTAATTGTTCCTTATCCAAGTCAATCCTTAATTGAAGTCGAATTTATAATTTACTGTTAAACAACAAGGTTAGGTTTTATGAAATGGCTAGCTTTTTCCCGTGGCTTTATCCGCGTCGAATTCAGTTATTGCGCGCTGTTTCTTCGGGAACTTTGCATTTTTCCGGAATAAAAAGTATCATGCTTATGTCACCTCTCTGGCCCATAAGCCACCTCTATGCCAATAATCACGTCAATCCGTCGCTCCATTTCGACGCGAAAGATGGACAAACATACAAACACACACACTTTCACATATATATATTATACGGATGCGCACGTTTTTTACAACCTCGCCATTGTCTTGGAAAACCTGTCAAGTGTAAGCTGGGCTCGCGCAAAGGGGGTTTCGTATAAATTAAAAACTCAGCGAAATATTAAGTTTCTTTTTATAATTATGAAAATACAATTTATTTTGTTTATTCAGGTTTTCGGACTTTTTCTCTTAGGTACCTACCTACTTATGTATCTCGCACACTAAAAAAGCTTGCCCACGGATTGGTTCGAAACATGTCGGACATATCTCTGCTATAATTAGGTACCCTATAGGTTTCGATTCCCGCGATTTCTGTATGAAAATGCTCTTTTAGAAGTTTGATTTTCTACAGCCAGTAACATCTTCGTTATTGTTTACGCACTACAGAGAAATGAACACCTCGCTTGTTGTGGTTAGACCTCAGAAACTACGTTACATGTGTTACTTTGATCATATTCTACCTTTGCATGGTCGGATCCTAAAAGCATTTAAACCACAATTGTATAACATTATGTCACTGCTGATATTATGTAAGTAAAGAATCGACCACACTGGTAACTAAATATGGAGTTATAAGTGTTATAATAATTATAAATATATAATATAACGATAATAAAGCAATATTACATATAATAACAAATTATTAATTAGTAACGCATACTGTCAAAACACAGGAGCTCAAAAAACGCTGAAGCACGGTCAAGCAGTGTTGTAATGTAAACATAACACATTAGTATCCTATTACGTTATTATTACAAGCTTTTATTTAGCTAGCCCAGTTTGTTGTTGTTGTTTGTTGTCCTTGTTTGCTTCAAATCAGGCAAATTAATTTTGATCCACTTCTAGTGATCGTATTGGTTTGAAATTTGGTAAATGTTGGTTGGATGACAATGCAAGTACAGTAAAATAAAGTACTTACAACTAGCAAAAAAGGTAGTATTCAAAATGTTCTTTGCTTTAACAAAAACTTATTATACGCACACAGGAATTCTAAAACATGACGCAGCCGCCAAGACACTGATTAACCAATCCGTTAAGTTTTTACGCAAACTGCGCATGTATGAGTTAAAAAAACGGTGACGCACCTTAAACGCAGCGACGTTAAAAAATACGTATACCTAAGTGACGTCACTGTTGCATCTACGTTGAATCAGCGAATTTTGAGTCCCGAGTTCGGTCAATCACTTAACTGGCTTTAATGTGATTTGCCTGTTTAATTAAGCCAGGTATTTAATAAACGATAATTTTCTATAACTCAATAAATTGTTGTGTCAAGGGCAATTCAAATCATCGAAATGAGTCATAACTTTTTGGCTTAAAATACGGTGGTTTAGGCTTCGAATAATAATTGGTTTAGGGGACAAACCCAAACCGCTATTGTACACACATTGAGGGACAACCGCGGTTCAATTAGGCAACTACATACCGGGTGTGGCCTGTAATACGAGCAATTCATATATATATACTATATACAATCAATATAATAATAATATAATAGTAATAGTATAATAGTATATAATATAATATTCAACTTATATATATTTGCATGTACACTTATGTTCATAATATGGCAAATAAATTATTATTATTATTAAAAAATTAAAACATAGATCGTCCTCGTCAAACTGAACAACATTAGTTCAGCGACTTTTAAAAATGATGGAGTCTGAATTTTTCCTTTTTTTTTCTTTCTTTACAATAACAAATACAAATTAAATACTGCTATCAATGTACGCCATCCTGAACACAACTGACGTCGCCTGTCACGCTACAAGCATCAACCATTTTTCTTTACATTGCTTCTTCGAATAACCTTAAGAGTAATAAAAAAAAATTAAGTCGCTGAACTACTGTTGTTCAGTTTGACGAGTATGATCTATGTTTTAATTATTTGCTCATATTAGGAGCCACACCCGGTATAAATACTCAATATTTAAACCATATTTGAATATAATACCTCTTGCCTTGCACTCACTTGCTTCGAATTTTGAGTTGAACTCTATTCCTAATAACAAAATAAGAGCGTTGACAGGTCACTCTAGTTGCCAAAAGTAAGTGAGTGGATATGGATAAGTCCACCTGAGTTAAATATTTATGATTTTAATACGTAATAATAGTAAACACTTATCAGCCTGCGAATTTTAAGGGATAAAGAAAAAGTTTTTAACGTACTTGTCAATGAATTTTATTTATGTCCTTTGCTTTCTTTTATTTTTCTACACGATGCCTTTCCTCACGCTGCATCTAAAATTGAATGAACATCAGCCATGTATTCACACAGCCATCAATGTCGAGCGTGGAGGGAGGCGGAGGCTGAAGTTAGATTAACTTCCAGCACGTCATGCACGGACTAGGTTAGTGTCGGACTGCATTAGGCATATACTACCCATATGTAGGACTACACGGATTACGTGCCAACTTCATCTACCCATGTAAAAATAAAAATACGTACTGATTGACTGACTGATTCATCAATGCCCAGCCCAAAAACGAGCCTGTCAGTCTATCAAAGGGCCGGCAACGCACCTGTGATACCCCTCGTGTAGGCAGGTGTCCATAGACGGTGGTGATTGCTTCCTAACAGATGACCCGCATCGTCGTTTTCCCCCTCTTATAAAAACTCTTGTCTCTAGAAAGATAAATTTGTGTATAGATTTTTTTTATGATGTGGACAGAAAATAAATATTCGAGAAAATCTCATGGGATATAGAGAGCTAAAGTAAGGTTATCTCCGTAGCTTTGCTTCCGCTGCAGATTAATAATATTCTATTTTTCTTCTGGATAGTGTGTTCGTGGTCATAAGGAATCGCCCATCACTGCGGTCCCTGTTCTCGCGATCATTCCTCACGGCTCTCCACGAGTATGTGCCGATTGGCGAGCGCATTTTACTACAGGAAATAGGACATTAACAATCAAGCGCAGGGAATCTAACTACGCGACATCTTTAGCTCCATATGAATCCGCGAACATTCTCACTGAATAATCAATTTCAAGGAATATTCATAGAAAACAATCGAAAAAAAATGCACCGCATACTCTTTGTTTGATGCTATCAATATTTTAAACAGGTGTGCGGGCAAATAATACAGTATTCCTGGACCGTTGGCAGCCGTTAGACGCCATTACCCATCTCGTTCGAAATTCAAAACGAGTTGGCTCCGATCTCACATTGCCATCCTCTTTCCTGAACATGAATGCAATAACCTATCAAGCCGAGATAAAAAATGCCTTAGGGCTAGGAAATATTTTTCGCATTTTTTTAACGGAAGGTGGAACAGCTTTGTTCAGTAGACCGTGTCGCCTGCTAATGATAAAGTACACTTCACGGACTTTATTGGGACTATAAATAAAGTTCGTACTAGACCACGATTTACTCAGACCTCACATCGTCTACAAAAAACCGTTTAACTTGGAAAATAAAGTCAACAAAATATTTAATTCTTTCTATATAGCCTTTGCTTGGTTAAGCATGAATTGAGGAAGCTTTTCAAATGTAGGTTATAAATAAGCAATCACTTGAATACAATTTGGCGTATTGTATTATTTATGTGACATTTTGAAGCGTCTTTGTTTGGAGCAAGACTGAATTGAATAGAATAGTTTTAAAATAAAATTGAATAATTAAATAACGTATCGCCAAAAACAGATCGATCAGCGAGTAACACGGAACAATAAGGTCGTCCAAGTTCGCTGGCGAGCCATCAATCATTGGAATGTAGCCAATCATTGTTTTAAACTCCCCATTCAAGTATTATCTCTAACTTTCGATATCAAACAACAAAGTATTCCTTGAGACATGCTCTAAATTATTTTTAATCATCTTATCTTTAGATAAAGCCGATACCTATGCTAATGAGGGTCTGAATTAACATCTTGCTTCAAGTTCAAGGACGAGCTCTGGTCGAATAAATTAAGGAGTCGTTAACTTTAATGTGTCTTACTTAATTTATAGTCACCGGTAAAACAAAATACATTGGAGCTTAGGCTTTAAATTATTTAAATAAGTCTGAGTGACACTTGACTGCTTCATGAATATATAAATTATAAAATACTGCTAAAATGTTGAGAAGTGGCAGCTATTTACTACATATAGAGATTTCGTCTGGTTGAAATTTCATACTGCATCAAGTCAAAGAGGTCAATAATTAAAGAAATGTCTACATTAAGACTGGCCAGTAAATTTTTAGGTGGGAATACTTTTTTAAGTTTTAGACGGGGCCGGGCCTCTACTTTTAGAGTTAAATACCTAACTAACTACTAATAATAACCTAACTACTAACACTATATACAAAGTAGAAATGACAGCCGTATACCTATGCTAATACAAACGCCTCGGCGGGCCATTTGGTGTCCCGCGGGACTCAATCAATCAATCAATCAAATACTTTATCTATATAAATAAAAATTAATCTTAATATGTGTTGCTAAGCGCATAACACAGGAACGGCTGAACCGATTTCACTCATTCTTTTTTTGTTCTGTTTGTTACCGTCAGGAGAAGGTTTTTATGGAAGAAAAATTACAACGGGGGCGAAGCCACGGGCAACAGCTAGTTTTACATAAAAACATGGTGGACGTTATTATCTACTATAGACCAACAAACAATTATTTTTATTCGTCACTAAAATCTATTTTTAACCCTAACGTCATCTTCGGTCGTTCGCAGCCATTGTATGAGAGACAATTTTTCACCGGCGATAACATTATCGTTAGTGTAATGAGACGCGTGTCAGGGTTCACTTTGGGATTCTAAGCTATCGCTGTAAGGTATCGCTAGAGGAATATCATAAGTTATTGACGGTTTGATCCACTTTTCGGATTCGACTAGTCATACCTCATAGTGAAATGGCGCAGGGTAAAAAAATTAGTACTCGTTAAGTTGGATACCACGAGCTTAACGGTGATGGTGAAAACCTGCACAAGCCTGTGAAGCAATTCAACGGTGTTTTGTGAAGTTTCCGATCCATACTCGACCCGCGTGGAACTACGACTCCAGGCTGAGAGGAGGCATGTGCGCCTGCGCAGCAGTGGGACGTATACGAGTTGGGATGATAATGATGAAAAAAGCACCACACGAATTAAAAGCAGAGTATAGGCAGAGTCATTCACGATTCTTATTACAATGTCATTAATATATTAGGTATAGACATGGTTTTGAGTTTCGTCTTTTAATTAATTCTCAGGGTTATTTAGTTCAAGGGTATATGTGTCGTGGACATAAATGATCACTCTCAATGACCCCAATAGTCTGTATCACATAAAACATAACTTTATTTTTTATGATCTGTTTGGTTTCCGGTTAAGGCAAAACGAATTTTCAAAAATCTATAAACACCTTATTTATTATTTTCAAAAATAAAAGAATGCCTTCTTTGCTTAAAATTTGCTATTTCCAATATTCAACGTACCTACACGTAGTTGCAGTCCATAATGGTGTTAATTTTTTGCACCCCTTGTAGATAAAATGAAATAAAGATATTTTGACTTTTTATTTTTGTTAATTATGTAAGATAATTTGCGAATAATATTTAACTAAGATTTAATCAGAAATACTTTGTTATTGAAGTTATTTTTTTTCTTTATCACTTTCAATAAGCTACCAAAAACTGTAACAGAGAAGGAAGTATTAACTAGTTTTATAAAAGCATTGAAAGATTTTTTAACCAACAAGGCATAGGTATTAATCTGTTAATGAATATCTACTAGATAATACAGACTAGATATTGTTTTCAAAATGTTACACTGATTATTATTAGTATTAAATGTAAAATTATTCATAACTAAAAATTTGTATGCTGAAAGGCAAGACATAGAGGACAGGATATACCTAAGATTATTGAACATACAGAACAGGGTGGAAAAATTCAATAGGTCCTGGACGGCAACTACCTTAAATCCTTTAGCTAGAAACAGTACAATTATACAAAAAGGAAACATTCCTTTATTTTTAAAATGAAACAAAACTGCATTCAAAGATCTTCTAAACTTCGCTTGTCTCACCCGGGAATCGAACCTACTAAAAATTAAAAAAATAAGCACTCGCTATTTTATTATTACACAAATTGATAGGATTATTGTTCAGGATAAAATTTGTCTAATAAACATTTGGCCTTACACTCATCTGTTGTACGAGATACCATGAAATAGAATATTTATTAACATTACCTAGTACGGTTCACTCGTAACAAGTAAATGATACCTACCTTATAATTTTCTTATTTCTCTAACATCCAAAGACATCATAATCATAAAGTACAAGCTTGCTAATTTTATTTATCTCTCAGTACCTTATTGAAGACTTCGATAAGAACAATTTTTAATGGTAATAATAATCTGTGTATAAATCCTTCTTACACGCGTTCAGACGAAAAGTCTAAAATTGGAACGTATTTTTTTTATACAACGCGGGGCAAGCAAATCCAAATGTTTATTAGACAAATTTTATCCAGAACAATTCTTATTGATTCGTATAATAAAATAGCGAGTTTTATTTTTTTAATTTTTAGTTGGTTCTATTCCCGGGTGAGACAAGGGAAGTTTAGAAGATCTTTGAATGCAGTTTTGTTCAATTTTAAAAATAAAGGAATGTTTCCTTTCAGTACAATTTGCTAACTGAAAGATTTAAGGTAGTTGCCCTCCATGGCCCATTGATTCTTTCCACCCTGTATATTCAATTTAATAATTGTATATAGGAACTCATTGTTTGACAAATAAAATTATCTATATCATTGATTTCGCGATCCTCTGTGACCGCATGCACACGTTGAAAAACTCTGCTTGACATTAATGGAAAGTTTAGATATCAAAATATGAAGTCAATATGATGCTATAAATGCGTGTTATGCGTCTTCAGGTAATACGAGCTGCCTTGCGAGATACCAATAAGCTTGCCACTGACACGTTATGGAAATATTTTGTACGACAATGTCTTATTAAATGGGATATGGTAATTTTGAGATAAATAGCGATCAATTTGAATTTGTGGTTATGATAGGAAAACAATAAGATTAGATATTAAATGATATTGTAACGGATAACTCACGTCTTAAAGCGAGTTTAGCTCGACATGTTTCGGGCTATTTCGTAGCCCTTCTTCTCAGGAGCACGCGACTCGGCGGCTGCCGCAACACGCACACCTGTGCGTGCTGTGTGCGTGTTGCGGCAGCCGCCGAGTCGCGTGCTCCCTTGAAGAAGGGCTACGAAATAGCCCGAAACATGTCGAGCTAAACTCGGTTTAAGACGTGAGTTATCCGTTACAATATCATTTAATATGAGTGAGTCTCACGGTAGTTTCATGTTGAATAAGATTAGATATTTTATTGATACTTGGTTTGGACTGGTATTTAACTAAGAGATGTAAACAAAACAATGTCAATTGGTGTCTTAAATATTGAAATTTCCCCATTAAACTATCTAAACGTTTACATTTCTGTATTGAAATACACTATATTTGTATTACAATGATAGTAAAATGTTTAAAATCCTTGAATATACCAAATCTGGCAGCTGAAGCTTTGGTTATTACCTATCCAAACCAAGTTTATAGTTGTCTCTAAAAAAGGTTTTCAAATTAAGATTGGTTTTTTGGAATCTTTTTGTATTTTTTATTTCAATTCCAAATTTTTACTTTTACGGTCATCCCGTTAAACCGTATTTGAAATTACAAACTGAAATATATATACAGAAAAATAAGACCATCACTGGGAATCGAACCCAGGTCCTCGGTAATCCGTACCGCGTGCTCTCCGCGTGCGTCCACTGATGGACCATCAGTGGTGTAGCGGTATAGCACGCGGTACGGATTACCGAGGACCTGGGTTCGATTCCCAGTGATGGTCTTATTTTTTTGTATCTATATTTCAGTTTGTAATTTCAAAGGTTTTCAAGTTATCCGTATTTTTTACTATATTTAATACCGGTATTTTTTTATCCCGTGAACAGATTTTTTTAGACAATAGGTATTCATCATGGTTTTGTTTAAATTTTACTATGGGGTCTATACGTTTAATAAAACTGTAACTGCTCAATGTTTGTACATTGAAAATATTTGAGAAAAATGTTACTAGAGATAATTTATTAGCACAATAGAACCCAATGATTGATTGATGAACCCAACACAATCATTCAAAGTCAAAGTCAAAATATCTTTATTCAATTTAGGCTATAACAAGCACTTATGAATTTTAGAATGATTCATTTTTAGAATGATTGTCTGTCTGTCTATGCATTTGTTCTCGCTAATCATAGAAACGGCTTAACCGACGTGGATGCGGTCTTCACAAGTGTGTCGAGATTTTCTGGGATTAACGTTTAGTGCTTACTTTATATGAAGGAACAGTGACTACAGTCATACTCTTAATGAGCATAAGAAGACATAACCCTCTTCAAAATAGATAGCGTCGCAGCCAGTACTTTGTTACACATTATAAAAGAACATGAGTCTACGTGTAAAGTTCTCTTTTACTTTTTTTTTGCAAAATAAATATCTGTGTCACATCACGTCCCTAATATTCGCACAGACGGGATAATGCCAATATCGGCAAGTTTGATTTATTTGTTGGTTAGACGCGTGTGTTTTGGTGGATATTACAAGTTTTTGGGTGGTGGACGTGTGCCTCGACTAGCCAATGCGCATGCCTATTTATCTCTATTATGCCAATTGAGATATTTCATGTAATACGAGAAGCAATACTTTATTTTGTAATTTATATGGATCTCTACCCAAAATGTGGCAACGGGAACCTATTAATGTTCATCCGTCTACATTAAAGCTGTACATATCTAATATATTGAAATTTAAATTTAAATAAATCAATAAATATCATGGGACACTTGACACCAATTGACCTAGTCCCAAACTAAGCAAAGCTGGTGGGTACTATGGATACTAGGCAACGGATAAACATACTTATATAGATAAATACATACTTAAATAGAAATTAAAGATCCAAGACCCGAGAACAAACATTCGTGTTATTCACACAAATATCTGCCCCGGCCGGGAATCGAACCCGGGACCTCAAGCTTCGTAGTCAGGTTCTCCAACCACATGGCCATTCGGTCGTCAATATTTAAAATTATTAAAATGAAATAAAGGTAAATTTTTAAGAACTCCACTCAAGAAACGTAATATTATAAGCAAAAGCAATATAAAATAGCAATTTTACAGTTTAATCTGATATTTGCGACTCCAACCCGCACAACTTACACAATAGTTATCAAACAAACATAGTTTATTGCACTGCTTGAGTAATTCAAGTTCCAATTCAAGACAAAATAAGTCCTAATAATTAGTACTACTTAGATTTGCGCATTAAAAAACCAAAGCTCTGTTGTCATGTTATCGGCTTTTAAATCGGAAACTTATACATGCATTAATTCGGTCACAAAACGCGCCATGAAAAAAATTAAAGAAGCTTAGTTATTAATTAATATTGCGCAAAGAGAAACTCTCATTCTAATTGAAACCAAACATTCGGATAATGAGATTTATTTAAGCCTATTAAATCTATTAATATAATAATCTCCCAGCCTATATACGTCCCACTGCTGGGCACAAATTTCCTCTCAGAATGTAGTAGCAAATTTTTAATAAGAGATATTTATAAACAAAGAGATATATTTGTTATCAGCACTGGCAATAACTGGAATACTCCGGGCGGCTTTCTAGATTCATCAGAATCCCAAGCGCCCCTTGTTTGAGTTAGTAGGTAAGCCTTCGCTGTTAAATTAAACCTATTCTTAAAAACCGACCAAGTGCGAGTCGGACTCGTACACCGAGGGTTTCGTACAAATTTGTACGTATTTACTAATATCCAGTGTTAGTGGAACCCCTCTCATGCAAAATAAATACAGCGTGGGGTCTTTTTATATTAGATGATTAGGTTAGGTACTGACATAAACAGACAGATACAAATTAAAATAGATTTCAGATGTAAATTTTCAATACTCAATAAAAAAAACAGACTTTTCTTATTGGCTATGCTAGAAGAACTATCTTCGTAGTAAATTTTAATTTTATAGGACAACTGGAACTAGTAGTTTTTGATTCCCTGGCAATTTCTATGGGACAATTGTTTAATGACTGTATGTTTTGATTGCGTTGATTTAAAATAATGTTTGATTTTTTTCACTTTTCCAGAGGAAGATCCGAGGCTTAACAGATGAACAGACATACAAACAGACGGACACCGAAGTGATCCAGTAAGGTTCCGTTTTTGCCAAATAAGGCATGGAACCCCAAAAAGTTCAATTTATTAACCAATATCATTGCGTGGGCTTGAGCTTCCCCTTATCTCGAGGGAGCTTCAAATTTATTTATTTTTTAAGTAAGACTAAGTATTTTATGCACAAATTTAATGAATCTTTAAGCTTATGCATTGGGTTCAGCAAAAGTTTTATCTGCTTGTGACAAATTTGCTTACGATCAAGTAAGTTCCTACGAGCATGACGAATACCAGTGGCTGTGGCTGTATTAGCAACGCGCGGGCATCCGCGATAACATTCACCATCTCTTTTTACCCTCATCCTATACCGTGTGACAGAAAGACGTGGTGAAAACAATTGTCATTCCGAGTGCGTTAGATGATAAGGCCTCTAGTTGATAATTAATGATAGGTACACTTAACGTAAAAAGTCTCTCTACAAAGGTAGACAAAGGTCCACGTAAATTTAAGACATTTTCAGCATTTTTCAAACCGTATTGAATTAGAAAAGTCATAAAAACTTTTGTAGAATCGACATAAAAAAACTTTACCGCGTAAAATTCGAGAATGGCTTGCACCCGCGTTGGATTCCGTCCTGTTTTCAGACAAATGTAGATCTGCGAAACATTCAGAGTTGACAAACAAGGTTTTATTTTGTAGCTCATTTTGTTACTAACATTCTTAAGGAGAACATTTGGATTCATATTGAACGTAAAATTCAATGTTTTGTACCTACTATTTTAGGATTACAAAGAAAAATGTGAAGAATTTCACACTAAACGACAAACAAATGAAGAAGATTAATAATTCTCTAGCTTCTGACATCAAACAGATACTGCCGTTGATTTTATTCATGGAACGCTTTTGTTTTGTCCTGTCAAAGTTTCAATGATCAATGCGACAAAGTTCTTAATGAAAGTGGGTGACGTTTGTACAAGGGCGCTTTCCTTATTTGTTTTATTATTATTGGCTTTATATTATCTCAAAATGCAAACTAAAAACCTTGATCAAAATCATCTATAAAATGTAAAGTTTTGGTAGGTGGCCACAATTAGTTACTTTTGTTTTATTATTAAGATATTTGTCGCACTTGTACGAATTATTTATGTAATGAACAATTAGGTATTTCAAACGTCCAAACACTTGTTAGAATGTTATTTACTACATTAGTATTCATACATTGAACTGTCATTCTAGTGGTGAGTAAAAGCTATGGTAAAAGTGACGTTTGATTCATTGATGACGCACTTCACTGGTGCGTAACCTTAAAATAATTGGTCAATTGTTGGAACAAAACCTACATGACATGACGTGTAAGTAGACAAACTTAAACAGCTGATGGAAATACAGTATGATATAAATACAAGATCCGGGTTGTAAGTTGTAAGCGAACTCAGCCGTGCGGATACGTCTGTCAGCGCGATAACAAAACTTTGTGCGTTCCGTTGCCGCTGTCAAGGCAGGCTCGCGGCAAATCTGATGGACGACCGGCTTGTCTACAGAACAACTAGTCATCTCACACTTTGAGACGCCATTTTCCTACATTGTAACATAATAATAACAGGCCCAACTGAAGGAATATGATACAAACTGTAAAGTAAAATATAATCCGTTTCTCAGGGCGTTCATTTTTTTTTTGTTTTTTTGTTTTTAGAAATAAGAAGGTCTGAAACACTACTGCAAAATGTGCTTTGTACTATCCACGCTATTTCCAAAGTTGATTTGACCGCAATTTCTATCTATTCACATTAAATTTTACGATCATTTGAAAATTTACTTAAATAGGTGTTCAATTTAGTAGTGTTCCGCAATATTCAGTACCATTGTTAAAACACTTCCGAGTACACAGAGTCCACAGAGTAGTGAAGCTATGTAGCTAACGAGTGTTAGCAATGTAAACTGGTAAATTCATCGTTTATGTTGATAGAACTGATTTCGCATATCGAATTTAGGTCAATGTAGGTACGAGTATTTGTAGCCTACGTGAGGTGTGACATTTGAATTCCCATTTCACATTTGAGTCACGTTCAAATCTTTACGGCCGTTATTTCGAAGCATGAATCACATAGGGAAGTGAATGTTGGACACAGAACAGAACTAATAATTTGAGAAATAAATTTTTTTGGTTAGCCTTTCTTTTTCTTTTTACTCTTAAACAATTTAACATTATACAAAACTGGAAAATAAAAGAAATGACGTTAAAGTCATCAATATCTGTTGAGTGAATTAAATTTCAAAGTCATTGTCCGTTGTTTAGGAGTGTGTAAAGGAGTACTTTACTTACCGTGAGTGTAGAGAGGAGGGACGCGGTATTTGGAGGCAGCCGTGCATGCTATTGCGCCGGTGCCGCCTCCTAATTGCAGACCGTGGGATATCACTTGCACGATAGTTCCCACTATAGTTATAGTCCATCCCCATCCTCCTTCGGGGTAGTACCGCCGGGCGAGGGTCAGGGCAGCTCTGGCGCGCAAAGCTGCCGCCGTCTCCACTCCCACCGTGGCACCTGCGCTCGCGCACCTATACACCATAACACTTTAGCGAACTCCATAGGAAGATTCATCTACTGATTCAATTTTAATTTCTTATGTACATAGTTTAATAGAGTAGATGAGTCTTCCTTTAAAGTTAACGCTTCACTAACCGTCGGAACCTTGTCACTTCACGAGCCGCTTCGTAACCAACACTTTTAGACCGGCCACGTTCAGCATACTTATTACACTTGGCCAGCTTATTCACTCGGGTGTCACAACATGTACACAGGTCATTTTGACGATATGGTCTCGGACAACGTTCGGTGCAGTCACAATCAGGAGTCCGCCAGGAGAGAAGCCGCTGCAGCAAAGTCCGGCGACGAGCCCTATTCGCGCCCAGCTCCGTCGAACGGACTTGGCCGGTATCCAAGGAAAATGACGAGCAACGTTCGGCCACTCGAGGGATGACCCGTGTCTGACGATTATCATAAGTGATTCTCCGCGCCACGTTTTTATTGTTGCACGAAAAAGCAGGAATGAAATTGTGCGTAATGGATTCCTTTTTGGCGGCTCCATGATTTGGCAGGTCGTTTGCCGGAAAACCATTTTTTATGTTTTTGATGTCCGTGTAAAGGGATTTCCAAGTGGCGATAACCTCTTCGCGCTCTGAACCTTCACAGAAATTAGGGACAGTGATTGAATCAGGGAGTTGATTCTGCGGTGTTTGTCTCGATTTGGTAGGGACCGGCGCCTCCGGAAGTCGCGTGGGCAAACTGTCACATCGGCGAAGCGTCATTGTCATTCACCTTGGGCGCTCTCATTTTTAAATTCCAACGCACGCCTTTTGTTCATTTATTACATTTGCGGCGTACCTGGAATGATAAAGCCAATAAATACACAGCGTTACGATTAATTAACCAGTTGGGATTGATAACTTTAAGGAACAGCATACCTACCGACAAGTAATCTACGTTATTGCCGCCGATTCAAAACTACCCTCAAATGTGTTATTAAAGCTGCCCTGAAGTAGAACACGCTCTAATATTTAGAGGCGCTTACTTCAGGAAACTGTTATGTAAATTATGAGATTTAGGTAAGTTTTGGCCTAAGGTAATGTTGAGCCTATAGATTACTGTGTAGAGAGGTACAACAGCGATAAAATGTTTATGTAAAATAAGCCGTAGCAATCCCTGATCTTGACCCGATTCTCATTGCCAATCCTCCAAGCTATAAAGTTAGCAACCGTGATCTCCAATATTCTTAATGCAATATTGGATAGGTACTGGTTATTCTTTAGTGCTCACTTGAGGGTACGTTTACTTCCGTATTATATTTTTGGCCGTCGAGAATCGCAGGTAGGTACATTTTTAGTTTGGAATTTCTAATGCAATATTAAACTTAGTAGGTATTAACCATTTCTGAGTATTAAATTTAGTACAACCCAAAAGCACACCAGATTAACGTAACGTAGGTAATAAGACAATTGTTACTAACATATGAACTGATTTTGTTTGAAAAAATTAGGAAAATTTAAAATTTCGCACTGATTTTTTTTTCTTTTTTAAGTGACTTCCATAAAATTTACGCGTAGGTAATGTGATGTAAGTACCTACAGTGTACCTACACACGTGATTGTGTAATTATGTGACTTTCTTGATTATATTTAGTTTTGGTCAATTCTACAGAATGATTAATCACAGATGTGCATTGAAAAAAATATACATATAACATATATATAATTACATTATCCTCCTTCTTTTTTAAGTCGCTTAAATAGTTTTACCTAAGTTAAATAAAAATGGAAAGCTTTTAATTAAACTCGAATTGTATTAACTCGCAATAGTTATTACGTATGTATGTTGTTCAGAATCACTAAGAAAATAAGAGTTAGATGCCTTAAGTTAGTCGGTGATAGCAATCTGATTACAGACGCTGATTCGTGGGCGTCTACGAAAATAGCTCTCCTTAAATCTGGCGGGAACTTTAATTGCTGATTTGCCTTTAGCTCATTGGGAAGATTTATAAAGCATCCAACCCGTTTAAGACATGTCTGGCTTGTTTATACCAAAAGCTTTATCTAAAACTTACAGGAGCTTGTAGGTACTGATAAAAAAAGCCACAAAAACTTTTGATCATAAAAAATGGCAACTCTACCGAAACAACATATTTTTAGTGACGGTTTAGAAAACTTTCAAACTGTAAAGTTCGGCAACAGTTTTCTATGGAAGAAACTCGTGGGTAACAAAACAAAGGTTTGCTTTATCGGTACCAAGTTTTCAGAACCCCTCGGTAAATTTCTGAGCATAATGAGATTTAGCCGTTAGAAATAATTCAAACTGAAAAAGCGGTTCTCAAAGGGATTCTCTAAAAAATTCGCGTCACTGGCAGACTCTCGAGGTGTGAATTACTTAAATGGAAAATTACAGTCTGGCGTTAAAAAGGGGTGAAAATAATCTGTGACAGAATTGAAACTACTATATTAAGAAGAGAGTGAAGGCGAAACACCGAAGTTTTCAGACACCATTTCATTCCGTTGGCCATTCATAGCCCGTAATTACATGCGCGGACTCCTTTGTTGCCTCATCGCTTTGCAGACAATTGAATTTCAAATCCATTCCTTTTATTATCCACAGCATGATCCCTGAACTTCTATCTGCGCCTTCCATCCATTTTTGGTAGGTACGTATTGTATTGCAGAGTCTGGGAAATATATTTTCGTTATCCAACAAACGGCTGCGGTATATGAAAACGTTGACTTGACAATAGATGGTTGTTTGTTATGATGAGTTCGTCTCTTTTCCACTGACTGATTATGAATATAAACAGAATGGCAACACATACATAGATGGT
>NC_133487.1:10104451-10112791 GCF_025370935.1 Choristoneura fumiferana | reverse complement strand
ATCTGTGTACGTTGGCTTTCGGTAAATTTTGAACTGGTGTTTATTATTAAATCTATTATTGTCAAATCCAAAAGTTTAACGGAAAAATTTTCTTCTAATTCTTTTTTAAATTTTATTTTACCATGTTTTGTTATTTAAACCATTCACAAACAAGTCGAGCTGTCTCATACTTCCCCTCCAGCACAGAATTAAATCATCAACGTACCTATAATAATACACAATATTATATTACCCACTATGTACCTATTTTCAAAGTAATCCATAAAAATATCTGCCATTAATGGACTCAGAGGTGATCCATTGCTAAACCATCACTCTGTAAATAATACTGTCCATTAAACCGGAAATAATTTTGCTTCATGCATAAAGTTACCAAATCAATTAATTCACAAACCTCCCCAGGATGTAAACGCTTCCTTTCCAAATGGTTTTTAAGAATAACTATTGTCTCACTATATGGTACATTAGTAAATAAACTATCTACATCTAAAGAAAGCAATGTTGCGTTAGGCGGAATGCTGTAATCTTTAATTTTGCTAACTAAATCCGAACTATTCTTCAAACTGTATGATGGGTTAAAAGAAGATTTTACACGAATAACACTATTTAATTTCCTTGCCAATTTATATGCTGGAGCACTCACATATGAGACAACTGGACGAACTGGCACATTATCCTTATGAATTTTAGGCAATCCATACAGAATTGGTGCCTGCGGATTCATAGGTATAACAAAACTCTTTTGTTGTTCGGTTTCAAAGGTAAATTGAGATTTTTTAACAAGCTTCTTTAATTCATTATGAAACGTTATTGTAGGGTCCTTTTGTAAAACTGTGAAACCATCTCCCTGAATTACATCTAAAACTTTTTGATTATATTGGCTTCTTTCCAAAAAAACAATACAATTACCCTTATCAGCCTTGGAAACAACCAAATCATTGTCATGCACTTTGCGTTGAACGGATCGCAAAGAATGTAATTCCGTTACATTGGCAACACACTCTGTAATATTTGTATTTTTAAGTGTATTCGCCACCAAAACCTTCGTCTCTAAATCACCGCTGTTACTCACAATTGCAACCTCTGAATCTACCGCCAAACCTTCAACTATTTTCTGATTTAATTTAGAGGGTAGATTATACTTCAAACCTTTTTCCAATAATTTTTTTCACCGTCCGAAAATTCTACATTAGTAAGATTTTTAACACGAGGGTAGAAAGTATGACCGTTATTAGATTCCCGGTTATTATTGTTGAAAGAATAAAAAGAATGTGATCTACGTCCCGTAAGCCAACGCAACTTTTTACATTGAGTTAAATACTTTTTATGAGCGTCCACTGAAGCAAATATTCGGGCTTTTTCATCCAAACAATCGAACTCAATTTTATGTAATTTATAAGTAAGCTCAGACTGCAAAATTTTAAGATGTAACTTTAAATTATCTCTAACACGAAACCAACTACGCGACTCTTCATTTAACCAAATTTTCTTAGCCCTCTCCATTGCAATTTTTGCAGCTATACTGGTATTATAACAACGGAATTGAATATAATTAGGTACAACATTCAAACGTTTACATTGTTGATTAAACCAAATATTTTGAACAGCTAGACGATGTTGCTTAGTTAATTTAAGATATAAACGTGCCTGCACGGCTACGCATGCCGATTTTTAATAATTTATTGAATCAGGCGTTACTTTGCGGAGGTCCATATCAATGAACTAAAATAATTTCCTTGCTCACCCGCGACCTTACGATAGCTAAGCTTATGCAAAATATGCGTGTTCATGCAGTTCCTCCACCTCCACACTGTAAGAACACACACAAATCACACAAACCCATCTATCACCACCACCACACTACACTGACGCGTTTCGAACTCAAACAGAGCTCATCTTCAGAGTGACACAACCGTACACCATGCTACCAGTTGTTAGACTAACGAACCAAACCACCGTTTTAACTTGTCACTGTAACTCCCCAAGTACCCACATACGTTTTATGAAACAAAACAAAACTACCCACAAATTATTAATAAATTTTTTAACCGTCCTTCAAAACTACCTTGATTTTTATTTATTTACTGTCAAGGCATGTTTTATTAACTACCATTGCTGAAATTAGATCCAAGCCGTAGCAAGGGAGATGAAACTAAATTTACCTGCTCATTAATAATAGACCCCATACTGTTGTATCTAATTATCTCCATGCATTCTAAAACATCGAGACGAAACCCCTTGCCACAATAATGTAACACTTCATACGAATCGGAGTCCGATAAAGAATGATTTAGTTCCAACAAATGTTTGGCAAAATTCGACTTATCAGGATGCTCATTCCTATATGCCGAAACATGCTCTTTAAATCTAGCATTAAAACTGCGTCCTGTCTGACCAACATATACTTTACTGCAGTCATTACAAGTGAGCTTGTATACACCCGATCTAGTTCCTTTATCTACCTTCTCTTTGTGGTTACAAAGTTTAGAGTACAAAGAGTTGTTAGTCTTAAAGGCTACCTTAACATTGTTTGATTTTAAAATACCACAAATTCTATCAGACAAACGACCAACGTATGAAATGCTACACCTATATTTGTTAGAAGACTGCGATGGTAACACGGCGTAAAGCATGCTATTCACTATCCGTGCCTGCTTCTTCTGAACCAAACTATTGACCATTGATTTAGTATAACCATTCGACAACGCTATCTGATAAATAGTATTTAACTCTGAATCAAAATGTTCCCTAGAAAGAGGTACAGTTAACAATCTATGTACATAACAATGAAAAGCTGCTAATTTATGCTGCCACGGGTGATTAGACGATGCTGGTATCACGGCATCTGTGTACGTGGGCTTTCGGTAAATTTTGAACTGGTGTTTATTATTAAATCTAATAATTGTCAAATCCAAAAAGTTTAACGAAAATTTTCTTCTAATTCTTTTTTAAATTTTATTTTAACATGTTTGTTATTTAAACCATTCACAAACAAGTCGAGCTGTCTCATACTTCCCCTCCAGCACAGAATTAAATCATCAACGTACCTATAATAATACACAATATTATTATTACCCACTATGTACCTATTTTCAAAGTAATCCATAAAAATATCTGCCATTAATGGACTCAGAGGTGATCCCATTGCTAAACCATCACTCTGTAAATAATACTGTCCATTAAACCGGAAATAATTTTGCTTCATGCATAAAGTTACCAAATCAATTAATTCACAAACCTCCCCAGGATGTAAACGCTTCCTTTCCAAATGGTTTTTAAGAATAACTATTGTCTCACTATATGGTACATTAGTAAATAAACTATCTACATCTAAAGAAAGCAATGTTGCGTTAGGCGGAATGCTGTAATCTTTAATTTTGCTAACTAAATCCGAACTATTCTTCAAACTGTATGATGGGTTAAAAGAAGATTTTACACGAATAACACTATTTAATTTCCTTGCCAATTTATATGCTGGAGCACTCACATATGAGACAACTGGACGAACTGGCACATTATCCTTATGAATTTTAGGCAATCCATACAGAATTGGTGCCTGCGGATTCATAGGTATAACAAAACTCTTTTGTTGTTCGGTTTCAAAGGTAAATTGAGATTTTTTAACAAGCTTCTTTAATTCATTATGAAACGTTATTGTAGGGTCCTTTTGTAAAACTGTGAAACCATCTCCCTGAATTACATCTAAAACTTTTTGATTATATTGGCTTCTTTCCAAAAAAACAATACAATTACCCTTATCAGCCTTGGAAACAACCAAATCATTGTCATGCACTTTACGTTGAACGGATCGCAAAGAATGTAATTCCGTTACATTGGCAACACACTCTGTAATATTTGTATTTTTAAGTGTATTCGCCACCAAAACCTTCGTCTCTAAATCACCGCTGTTACTCACAATTGCAACCTCTGAATCTACCGCCAAACCTTCAACTATTTTCTGATTTAATTTAGAGGGTAGATTTTATACTTCAAACTTTTTCCAATAATTTATTTTCGCCGTCCCGAAAATTCTACATTAGTAAGATTTTTTAACACGAGGGTAGAAAGTATGACCGTTATTAGATTCCCGGTTATTATTGTTGAAAGAATAAAAAGAATGTGATTCTACGTCCCGTAAGCCAACGCAACTGTTGTGTCACTCTGAAGATGAGTCTGTTTGAGTTCGAAACGCGTCAGTGTAGTTGGTGGTGTGATAGATGGGTTTGTGTGATTTGTGTGTGTTCTCGCGGTGGAAGCCAGGGAAATTATTTTAGTTCCGGTGGTTTTTGACATTCATAATGCTTGTTATAGCCTAAATTGAATAAATATATTTTGACTTTGACTTTAACTTTGAATGAAAATGAGCCTATTTATATCTCTGATAGGTGCAGGCCTCTTTATAGAATGCGAGGGCTGTAATATCACATCTATTTTAAACCCTAAGAAAGGCTGAATTAAATAAAAAGTCCACAGAAAATAATAAATCGGCAAAAACTCTGCGCACCGAGGGTTCCGTACATAGACATTTATTTTTCTTTTCGTTCTATCTCTGTAATGGTTACACATACAAACGTCAAACTCGGAATAGTAGGTAATAGAGGTAATGCATATCAACAAATAATAAAAACTGGTCAATCGTGAGTCGATCTTACGGAAAACATTAAAACTTTGTAAATAAAATTAATAATCATACGTTTCTTGTATTTCCAATTTAATTTTGTTTTTATAATTTTTTTGTTGTAGAGTTAATAAAAATACACATTATGTATGACTTCCAACTGTTTTACTATTATGGTTCTTGAGTTACAGCCCTGTGACAGAGATACAGACAAAAAGACAAACGGACAGCGAAGCGGCAGTTAAAGAGTTCCGTTTGTCACCCTTCGGGTACGGAACTCCAAAATAATAGACTGTTGTGTCTAATATAAATCATAGTGGCAGAGCTTGTAAGCTAAGCCCATGCTTGCGTAACTGTCAGCAAAAAAACATTTTGTTGGACACCAACAATGGTCGCAGACTAAATATTTAAAAATACGACAGATAAATCATCTCGCCATTGTATTTCTTATCATTATTAGTTATGTGCCATAACCCATATCGCGGCACATCCGTTTTATGTATCTCATGTAGATGCTTATTTTTATTTGCAAAGCTGCATTAACTTTTATTTCCACGAACCATTTCGTTAAGAACCGCGGCGTTTTTAATGCGGCATCAAAGTAACGCCTGTAATTAAACTAATAAGAAAACATCATTGACATTACGTAATGACTACCTATTGGTTTTACTTACTAACGATTAAGATGTTTGATGTTAGGGCACTAAGATTTTACTACACGTGCAAGACCCAGTCGTTTGTCTTAAATACTTACTTAAACTAATACAAACATATCGTAAACTACGGATTTTCGGATCCATCTGATGGGTTCAGTACCTTGATTTACGAGTATTCGTAATAACCCTGGAATAAGTACTTAGATGACCTAGGCTAAGGTTTGCTGAACTGGGAGGCTACTATGAAATTCTAAAATCGAAGTTCGTGTCGTACCGTCCCCCTCACTCACGTATTAAATAATATAAGTGACAGAGGGACGGAACGAAACGAACTTCAATTTTCGGATTTCGTAGTTCTCTGCTGCACAACGAATACTTATAACACAACACTAATTCAGTAAAGACTGGAAAATAAAAAACCGGCCAAGAGCGTGTCTGACACACCCAAAATAGGGTTCCGTAGCCATTACGAAAAAATTAAGTAATAT
Source organism: Choristoneura fumiferana (assembly GCF_025370935.1). NCBI lineage: Eukaryota > Metazoa > Arthropoda > Insecta > Lepidoptera > Tortricidae > Choristoneura > Choristoneura fumiferana. The sequence goes on along the minus strand of NC_133487.1, from coordinate 10,107,029 downwards.
TTTTCTAACGATTTCGTATTTTGTACGGAATATTCCAAGTTTAGGTATATTTTATACCTTAGGCAGCTATTTACTCTTAAACTACTAATAATTCTCAAGAAAACTTAGCCGTTATAGTTTTCCTTGAAAGTTTGATATACTAACTACCACCCTGAATTTTTTCAAATTTTTCTACCCACCAGTTTAAACTTTAGAGGTGCTCGATTTTAATGAATATTTGCACTTTAAAGTTGTATATTTTGCAAACAAATCTCTGAATCGAAAAATCGTCTTAGCAAACGATACCCTACACTATAGGGTTGGATGAGAAAAAAAAAACACCCCTATTTTACGTCTATGGGAGGTACTATAAATTTTTTTTTTTAATTTTTAGTTGTACTATTTTGTCGGCATAGTTTACTTATATATTCGTGCAAAATTACAGCTTTCTAGCATTGAATAGTCCCTGAGCAAAGCCGCGGACGGACAGACAGACAGACAGACAGACAAGGCGAAACTATAAGGGTTCCGTTTTTGCGATTTTGGCTCCGGAACCCTAAAAACACAGGTGCTACTTAAGTTAAACGTCTCCCGCATTCTGTTAAATAGGTTGTCACTAAAATGAGTTAGTTACAAGTCTAGTATCCTGTTATACTTAGTTAAAGAAATGGGAAACAATAAACTGAAAATGTTTGGCTTAATAGTATCTCATAGTCAAAATACCACGCACAGGACCTATCACGCTAACTCACACGAGCAATATTTACCTCGACGTTTCGGCAACATTACAGTGGTCACTACTCGTGACCACGGCCACTGTAATGTTGCCGAAACGTCGAGGTAAATATTACTCGTGTGTGTTAGCGTGACAAGTCCTGTGCGTGGTATTTTGACTATGAGTGAAAATCACGAAAGTTTAAGACATTAATAGTATCTTTTGATTTTCTCAACAAGTCAGGTTTGATCAATTGGCGCGTCTCTTTTCATACGTTACAGTTTAATAACTATTAATGACAAGCTTTTATTTAACTTGAAATGGATGTTTGTTATATTTATTTACGTCAAATGTTGCAAGTTTAATTTCATTCACTTAAATTTGCTGGAATGACTTGTAAGGCTTTCGTAATGTAAATTGGAGGACGATGCAAATACAGTCGAAGAAAAGAGTTAGTCAGGACAAGCCGCATTTAAAATGAAGTTTCTACGAGTATAATTTACAAAACAAGATCTTGAACAAAAACTTACTTCTAGAATTAGGGTACTTACATAAGTAATTTTTCTTCTAGCTTTAAAAATAATATTCGTTTTTACAGCGCACAAATATCGTAATGACTGTGGCAAAAAACTTCAGTTTTTACAGCTCGCTACAAATGTCCCTGTCTGTATCTTTTGTTCGTGGTGTTTCGTTGTACTTATTTCGAAATTAAAGCACTAAGACTAAGAATACAAATTAAGAAATTAATTTAATCCTACTAATATTAAAAACGCAAAAAAAAATAATGGATGTTTGTTACTCTTTCACGCAAAAACTACTGAATTGATTTTCAATGAAACTTCACAAAATAATAATTACTCATAATGCAGTTAATAAATAAAATGTTTGTCAGAATTATTGTTTGTCATAATTTTAATCAATAAAACCGTTTTTTTTTTTTAAAATTTTTAAATTGTCATTCTATGGGAAATTGTAGGAAAGTTTATGTCAATTCTGAATAATTCTTGGATTCAGAGAAAAAATAATTATGACATACAACAATGCATTCCGACAAACATAATATACTTATGTATTTTATTGCAATTAAAAAATCCTTTTTTTTTAATTATGAATTTCACGAATCAATTTAAAACCAATCGAAAGTATGAAGCCTATAAACTGTATAACTGTATAAACGTTGGGTTGTCTATTTTCCTCGTGGCATGACAGGTTTGCAAGTTTAAATCATTTCTAGTTTTTTTCACCCATTTGTATAATAATTAATCTTTAATCGCATATGCACTATTTCACTGCATTGATGGTTTAGGATTACCTACCTAGCTGCAAAAAATCTGGTTGAAATGTGCATGACGGTTGTAGTTTTTTTACTTCTGACTGGAATTTTTTAGGCAACCCACTTGCAATATATATAATTTAATATAAAATACTTCTCATCCATTAACCAATTCGGTCAAGGTCGTTGTTAAACGGATCTTAGACTATAACTCTCGGTGACTAAGTTGTCTAAAGAAATCCTTTAAAAGTTAAAAATGATTCGAATTCAATTGTTTCAACTCTGGTATTAAGAAATTACGTATTCCGTTGAAGAAAACACTTTCAGTCACAGCCCGTCAAAGTAATAAATCAAATGGAAAGAAACAATTTAAAGCAGTCTATTTCAATTTGCACGTATTAAAATAATTGAATGTCGAGGCCTATTAATTTGCAGAAAGCTGAACTAAACAAAAGAATCTGGTGACCCTTGTAAACGGCTAAAGTTTAGTCCGATAGCGGCTATTTATTATAATTTAGTGCCGCGACTTCCCGAAAAAGTTTACAAGAACTCTATGCGTAGACCGAAATTTATCGCTTTAAGTGACTGGCCAGAAAACGGACGTGGTTCCC